>NC_133650.1:137715166-138015166 GCF_009905375.1 Apium graveolens | reverse complement strand
AACAAATTTTAAAAAAAAATCATTCTTAATCAAAATCATTTTATGACGCTACGGATTACAGCCGGTGATCAGCCGCGAAGTAATCCCGAACCTCGCTGGGTTCTAAAACATTATTGGGAATCCCTAGGCAACTTTTAAGCCTAATATAAGTGTGGAAAGGACTCGCGTCTCAGTCCAGATCCACCATTCAAAGAAAACATTTATCCCCCTTTGGGACTGAAAAATCCACATTTTAATCATTTTAAAAACTGATGCCGATTTATGACAAAATCTCTTTCGACTGTAATCATTTTTATCAAGGGATTATAGATCAACTTGAAACACTGGAAATATGACACTAAATCTCAGGGCCATGATCCACTAGACTTTACTATATTAGGGTAATTGAGAGGTTTCCATAAACAAGAACTTTGACAAGGAAATTGAGCAAGGCTATTGGATAATATGAAAGAGTAATGCCAAACTAGGCTTAAAGCAATGGTTGTAGACAAGGTATAGGTATTAGAACATCAAGAAGATAATCATCACTGGTTCCAATAGGATAGAGGTGTTAAAATATAAAGAAATGGATCATCAGCTCAAGATATAACAGGGTATCAAGCTTTTAGGGTAAGGATAGGGTTATCAAACAATCATGAATGAATTTAAGAAATGATTGGCTTTTAGGTATCAAGATAAAGTTTCTATCGAGGTTATTTCAAGAGTTGAATCAAAGCATCAGGGTGCAATATCAAGATTTCTCAGGGATCAATAGCATGATAATCAAAAGGATCAATAAGGTATTATAACAAATCTCTATTTTATCATGGCATTAAACTATCATGAAAGACTTTTGAACTACTTGCAATACGTACTCGAGGGTTCATGGCATCTCTATGTAACTCAAAGATAAACAAAAGATACGCTTGATTTAAATATATCAAAATGACTCAGGATAATTGCATCGATATATATATGAACTGTTTACAGTAAATACGAAGGTCAAGTTGAATCACTTGCCTTGAGATAGACTGGTCTGGTCTGACTGGTAGGAGCAACAACTGGAGCTTCACTCGACTTTTATGGCAAGTTTTCCCTCATCTCGAGATCCTACATAAATAATAATAATCCTCATTATAATATATTCTTACCATCTTAACCTATTTACAACCCGAAATTAAACATAGATGGCACTTAGGCCTATACGCACTTAATTCATATCCACCGTTATATTTTCAAATGTACACACGTAGCCACATAATCACATATCGTATATTAATACCAAATAACATCATATACACCATAATGACACACTAGGCTTGGATGATCTCGACTCACCACTTAAGTCACTTGGTCGCTAACTAAACAAAGTCTTCAAATTTGGGCTTCCTAACTCAATGTGCCTTTCCTAAATTATCCAAAACCTATTGACCCTCACTTGTGCCTTTTTCTCTACTGACCTTATACTATCTTACAACTATGGTGGTTGACCTAATACTCACTTCTAAGTGTTCTAAAACTATGTGATAAGTGAAAGTGCTCACTGGTGCAAATTTCAGAATGGTAACTAAGGTTTCTTGAGTGCATTAGACACTCTTAAACTACAAGTTTTTCTTCAAAATTTTTACACAAGACTCTCCTGACCTAAGGGCATCTCACAAGCTTGATGTGGCTCAAAGGCCTGGCTTGGGCCTTCTTGGGCCTAAGCTAAAAGTCCAAGGTTCCCCTGCTTTTCTGGGCAGAAAATGCCCTGACTTGAATTAACTTGTGACACATGGTTCTAGCTCATATCCTATGAAATATGGTTGGAAAAACTTCTCTGACATACCCTCTAACTAAGGCCCAATTGGGCCTAATGAGGGCCTACCCATGACATGGCCAAATCTCCCTATTTCTAAGTTGCAACAAAACTGTCCCCTGCTGGACAGATTTTGTTATTCTACTTGTGCACCTAACCAAATGACATGCAAACCTCCAACCAACTCCTAAAACCTATTATATACTCCCCATACTAACTTCTGGTAGCTTGGGCCTCAAAGTGCACATCAATGACATGGTCAAAACTCACTCTAAACCTCAGGGTATTAAACTGATTTTTTTCTGCAGAAACTATAACTCTCATTTTTCCAAGGTTTTGACTTGACAACTCAACTAACAAAAACTCAATACTTAAACCAAGACTTATACATGGTAATCTACTGAACTAACTCCTTTATTCTCAAAATAACATTGGGTGAGATCATCCATGCCTAAAAACAACAACATGCAACTAAATATATAACATGCAACTCATGGAAAGCACATAACAAGATTTCGGCTAGGCATAAAGTTGTAAATGCTTGCAAAATCGACTTGCACCTAATACTTATCCTTAATAATTATGAAATATAACTCCTTTTAAGTATTAATAAGAAATTCATCATGGAAACAATCTATTTAAGCACATCTATTTCGAATTTTATAGATAACAACATGATTTCGAAAAGAATAGCATGCAAAACATGGTTGATCATCATTTTAATGTCTTAAAACTAGCATGCATGGCTAAACATAAATTTATAATGAGATTTCAGTAGCATGCAAAGGATTTTAAAGCATGATATCTCCATAAAACACTTAGTTAGCACATATACATAATATATCTCATAGAGAGCTCTTGAATTCACAAGAATCAAGAGTTTCTCTTTGGAGATCACACAAAACTACATATGCAACCATGAAACTTCATCTTCCAAATCACAAAACTCTTGGGAAGTATATAAAATAAATGTAGGTGAAAGAATTACACTAGGGAAGATGAGAAATGGAATGAAAAATGGAAGGGAGTGGGGGAAATGGGGTTCGGCCGAGAGCAAAAGGGAGGGAGGGGAAGAGAGAAATTTTTGTGGTGTGTTGGAGTGTGAAATGATGAATGACTTCTCTCCACTTTGATTTGTTTGTTTATGCTATTTGGTTGACAAGTAATGAGTGGAAGTGAGAACTTACAAAAATGTCCCTTGGCTAAAGTTAGGCCATTTTGCATGCAAGGCTAAGGTAGTAATTTGGTAATAATCAAATGAGTTAGTGGGGTTGGAAAAGTCTTATTTGCCCTTTGAGAGAATAGAAAGAGAGTTTGCATGCAAGGTTATTCATGTAATTTGATAATTATAACAAATAAAATTTGTAAAGATTTATTTTTATAAAATAAAATACAAGTTCAAAAATTATAAAATTTATACCATAAAATAACTTGTATTTTTAGAGACTTTATAAAATCATTTTCAAAATTTGTGATCAAAATGCCTTTTAAAAGAAGATTTTTCCAAAGCTTAGAATATTCCTTATAAATCAAAAATAAAGAAATTAAATAAACTCTTGCTTTGAAAAATCATATACTACCCAAAGCAAATTTATAATGCAGAAATTTTCACTCACACAAACGTACAATCATTGAATATATTTTCATTTGACTTAATATTATACCAAATTCACAAATAATATTACATAAAATGTCGGTCATAACAGAACTTTGAGAAATCATCCACAATTACTAGGCAAAATCTTTTTCTTGAGATGGACAACACATTGACTGGTCCAAACAAATCCATGTGTAGCAGTTGCAAAGGTTCTTCAATTGTTGAATCAAGTTTCTTCCTAAATGATGCGTTAATCTGCTTCCCTTTTTGCAGGCATCATACAATCCATCCTTAGAAATCTCCACTAGAGGAATGCCTCTAACCAGTTCTTTCTTTACTAGCTCATTCATGGTCTTGAAGTTTAAATGGGATAGCTTATTGTGCCATAGCCAACTTTCATCCTGACTTGCTTTACTGAGAAGACAAGTAACAGATTCTGCATTAGATGAGTTGAAATCAGCTAGGTACACATTTCCTTTTCTCACACTAATGAGAACCACTTTGTTGCTTCTTTTATTAGTCACAACACAGGCTTCTGAGTTAAAGGTTACTGAGTTGCCTTTATCACAAAGCTGGCTAATACTCAACAAATTGTGTTTGAGACCATCCACTAAGGCAACTTCCTCAATGACGAAATTGTCCTTTAAAATCAAGCCATATCCCACAGTATAACCCTTGTTGTCATCTCCAAAAGTAATACTTGGGCCAACTATCTCCTTAAACTCTGTGAGCAGGGTAGAATCACCAGTCATGTGTCTTGAACAACCACTATCCAAGTACCAAAGATTCTTTCTATTTCCCTGCACACATCAAAATTAAATCAAGTTAATTTTGGTACCCAAGTTTCCTTGGGTCCTACCTTGGTAGCTTTCTTTTTCTGTTTCTTAGGCTTTATCTCATTTGACTTGGGGATATCAGATTCATCCTTGGTCATTTGAGTTGGGCCTTTGAAACCATTCATTGCAACAGAATTATTATGCATATTATAATCAACAGGGAATGACATGCTATTAATAAACATGTTATTCCAGTAAGGCATGCTAAATGGCATTTGTGGCATACTAAATGCAGCATAATAAGGATTAGGTGCAAATGGCGTATTAGCAAACTGTGCATTCATATTCTGTGTAGACATAGCATTCATAGGTATGGGAGGCATGGCATTCATGTTGGGAAGGTGAGGTGGTACATATATGGAAGTAGGCATGGCAGATTTGCAATTAACAAATAAATGATTTACACTACCACACTTGACATAGATTTTTATAGGAGCATATTTATCAGGTGTGTAGTTATTATGTTTGTTAATCCCTACTTTACCATTTCTATTGTTTTTCTTTTTAACCTCTGTTTTCACCTCAATCTTTCAAATCTGTCACTTAACTATTTGACAGTCATGTGACCAACATTAGCCTTTTTCCCTTTCTTAACTTGACTCGATTCTCCTGAAACAAAGTTCTTGGAAACAGATCCATACTTCTCATTCAGCTTAACAAGTTTGGCTTTACTAATAGGCTTCCTCACAGCTGACGGATGAGGATTTTCATCATTCGACGGATAACACTTTTTGTTATCTGACGGATGATCCTCATCATCCATCGAGTCTACATCTGTTACCGTCGAGTCTACATCTGTTAGCACTCCATCTACCAAATTTGGTTCTAGTTTCTTTTTGTTCTTTTTCCAGGCTGCATCACAGAAGGACTCGATTTCTTGAACTTTGGTGATTTGAGCATGGACATCTCTAGATGTTTTCCATGCCTTAATCACCTCTTGTTCACCCTCGAGCTGCTTCTTCAAAATTTCTTCTTTCTTCAAGGACTCAGTTAATTCCTCCTTGGCAATTTTACACTCAATTCTTAATTTTTCAAAATCAATAAACTGAGACTCAAGCACATTATTCCTCTCACTTAAAAACAAATTGTTTTCTTTGATTTTAGCATTTTCTTTAGTAAGAGACTTAAGTGTAACACGCAAATGATATAACTCTGTAGACATGTCATTTATAGCATCATTACACTCAGCTTTAGATAAATGTTCAAGGTTTGTAGTAATTACCTGATTACTTGAAGAACGTGTTTCTGTTTCATCAGACTTGGCCATTAGGGCTAGATTGACATAGCTGACATCTTCATCTTCATCCAGACCATCTGCTGCCCAGTCATTTTCTTGTGTAAGGAAAGCCCTTTCCTTTTGTTTGAGCAGCTCAAAGTATTTTTTCTTATAATCCACAGGCTCAAACTTTTTCTTTCTAGAATCTGACTTCCTACACTCACTGGCAAAGTGCCATGCCAAGCCACATTTGAAACATTTGAATTTTGATTTATCCACCATGTTTCTATTTGGCTTGGCTGCTCCAAAGTTCTTTTTGAACTTGTGCTTGGCAATTCTTCTGGAAAGAAATGCTAAATGTTCATCAATGTCTTCCATGTCATCTTGGCTCAGAGAATCTTCACTTTCTACTGCAAGCCCCTTGCCCTTGCTTTCACAGACCCTTGAAGTTGACTCAAGAGCTTACATCTTCACCTCCTTCTTTTTCTCTAACTCAGCAACTAGTGCAATGGACCCTCCTTTCTTCTTTCCTCTCTCCATCCTCTCATCTTGCTCTATTTCAAGCTCATATGTTTTCAGGATGCCATACAGTCTCTCCAAAGTAAACTCCTTATAATCTTGAGAGTTTCTCAATGAGACTGTCATTGGTTTCCATTCCTTTGGAAGAGATCGAAAGAATTTCAGATTGGAGTCTTTTGTCTAATAGACCCTTCCATGCAGTTTTAGAGCATTTAGCAGTTTTTGAAACCTACTAAAAATGTCAGTGAGAGACTCATTTTCTTCATTATGAAAATGCTCATATTGCTGAATCAGTAGCTGCATCTTGTTTTCTCTAACTTGCTCAGTGCCATCACAGATGATCTGTATTATATCCCAAACATCCTTGGCAGTTTTGCAGTTGATAATGTTGTCAAACATATCACCATCAACTCCATTATACAGGATATTCATGGCCTTTTTATCCTTCCTGACTTGTTCAATGTCAGGATCAGACCATTCATGCCTTGGCTTGGGGACAGATGGCTCATTTCCAGTTGCAGCTCTCATTGGAACATGAGGGCCTCTTTCTATACAGTCAACATAGGCCTCATCTTGAGAAAGCAAATGAAGATGCATCTTTACCTTCCAATAATGGTAATTATCTTTATCCAGAAAAGGAATCTTGACTCCAACATCCTTCTTGTTCATCATGCTGTATTGTTTTGATCTTTAAACTCTTTGTTTGTTAAGAGCTTGCTCTGATACCAATTGTTAGTCCCTTAACAATATAACAAGAATTACAGAAGGGGGGTTGAATGGAATTCTTGAAACTTTTTCTTGATAAACAATGTTCTAACTCGAATATGTATATGGGTGTGAATTGATTAGCACAATGCGGAATTGTTACTTAAATGAATCAAAACACAAGTAATTAAAAACAAGAGTCTTTAAAAACTTTTTGGTGGATTTAAATGATTCCACAGAGATATATATAATATATATCGAGAGAACTCTGTGTGCAAAAATCTCACAGCTGCTTACAAATATTGAACAACTAAGAATGCAGAGAAATGCTAAGATTTCTGCTTATAAATGTTTATCTGCTTGTTTCTCCGATGTTTTTCTTAGTTGCTGCTTCTTGGTTTATATATCACCAAGATTACAAAGTAATGAGATAGGATAATAAAACAAAACTATCTAGTCTATTACAATGCTACTTCATTACTCTATTCCAGCATCTTTGAATATCTTTATAATAGCATGGAAATGGCAATGCTTCTTTGTTCTCAAAAACCCAGTTGAATAGGCTACCACATTCCATTTGCATACACTCGACACATGTGACTATGTTGTCACTGTCAACAGATATTTGAATTCTTTATCCGTCGGGTTTATGATCATCCGTCGGGTTATTGATCATCCGTCGACTTCATTGTTGTTTATCTGTCGGGTAGCAATCAGGCACTAGACTTCATTTCATTTATGCAGAATTACAAGACATCATCTATGTACAATTAATCAACCTATTCTGCATATCTAGCTAAAGTCAACATGACTTACGTACAACTACAGATTCTAAACAATGTGTATGCAGAAATGTGCTACAGAGTTATTGTTACATAAGCTACTCACTCGATGGATAATAATTCATCATCCGTCGGGACTAAAATGAGTTATCCATCGGGACTATAAATCTTATCCGTCGAGTGCTACATATTTTCACTAAGTAAAATGTACCAAGGTATTTCATTCATGAAATCATCAAGTACACAACATATACACAACAGAAACTATTACGACAAGGATGCGAGCTACGTGATAGACAGAAGTCAGGAGCCAGCAAAACTGGAAGATATTCCTGTGGTAAATGAATTTCCAGACATATTTCCAGATGAACTACCAGGATTTCCTCCAGATAAAGAAATTGAATTTATAATTGACTTAGCACCTGGAACGGAACCAGTATCTAAGGCCCCATACAGAATGGCGCGAGTTGAAATGAAGGAGCTAGCAAAGCAATTGCAAGAATTATTAGAAAAAGGAGTGATTCAACCCAGCATATCCCCATGGGGTGCACCGGTGTTATTTGTTAAGAAGAAAGACGGAAGCATCAGGCTATGCATCGACTATCGAGAACTTAATAAGCTTACGATAAAAAACAAGTATCCATTGCCTCGAATCGACGATTTGTTTGATCAGCTGAAAGGAGCCAAGAATTTTTCTAAGATTGATTTGAGATCTGGATATCATCAATTAAAGATCAAACCTGAAGATATACCAAAGACACCTTTCAGAACAAGGTACGGTCATTACGAATTCCTAGTGATGTCTTTTGGATTGACCAATGCCCCAGCAGCCTTGATGAACATAATTTTCAAGGAATATTTGGACAAGTTTGTAATTGTGTTTATCGATGATATTTTGATCTACTCCAAGTCAACGGAAGATCACGCGAAACATCTAAGGATAACTTTGGAAATTTTGAGAAAGAAGAAGTTGAATGCAAAGTTTTTGAAGTGTGAATTTTGGTTACAAGAAGTTCAATTTTTAGGACATATAGTAAGTATTGAAGGAATCAAAGTGGATCCAGCAAAGATTGAAGATGTTATAAATTGGGAAAGGCCAAGGACACCAACAGAAGTAAGAAGTTTCTTAGGACTGGCAGGATATTATCGAAGATTTGTTCAAGATTTCTCAAATATTGCGACGCCTTTGACGAATCTTACTAGGAAAAGTGAGAAGTTCATATGGAACGAGAAATGTGAAGAAAGTTTCCAGGAATTAAAGAAGAGATTGATCACGGAACCTGTTTTGTCACTTCCAGATGATCAAGGAAATTTCATAATCTATAGTGATGCTTCTCATAAAGGATTAGGTTGTGTTCTGATGCAGCATGATAAAGTTATTGCATATGTGTCGAGACAACTCAAATCTCATGAGCAGAAGTATCCTACTCATGATTTAGAACTAGCGGCAATAGTATTCGCCTTGAAGATTTGGAGACATTACTTATATGGAGAAAAATGTGAGATCTATACTGATCACAAAAGTTTAAAGTACATATTCACGCAAAAGGAGCTCAACATGAGACAAAGAAAATGGTTGGAGTTGATCAAGGATTATGATTGCACGATTAACTATCATCCAGTAAAAGCGAATGTGGTGGCAGATGCGTTAAGCAGAAAGGAAAGACTGAATATGCTGACGATACATGAAGAATTATACAGGGAATTTCATAAATTGGAGTTGGAGGTCAGAATTTGCAAGCCTAGTGAAGTAAAGATGTATAGCATGACGTTTCAGCCAGAATTACTAGAGAAAATAAGAAAATGCCAAGAGGAAATAATGGATCAGGATATCAATCGTTTGGCCGGAGAAGAGTTATGCACTCAGAAGGACGATCAGGGTATTCTTAGATTTTCATCCAGAATTTGGATACCACCAGTGGCAGAACTGAAGAATGAAATTCTACATGAAGCTCACAATTCAAGGTATTCCATTCATCCGGGAAGTACCAAGATGTACAGAGATTTAAAAGAAAATTATTGGTGGCCAGACATGAAGAGAGAAATTGCGGAATGGGTCAGCAAATGTTATACGTGTCAGCACTAGAGACCAAGCGAATTATTACAATCATTGGAGATTCCAGAATGGAAGTGGGACCACATTGTTATGGATTTTATAGTTGGATTACCAAGAACAAAAGCGAACCATGATGCTATTTGGGTCATAGTGGACAGACTAACCAAATCATCTCATTTCTTGGCTATCAATGAAAGATTTTCATTGGATAAGTTGGTTCACATGTATTTGAAGGAAATAGTAGTTCGTCACGGAGTCCCTGTGTCTATTGTATCTGATCGAGATCCACAATTCAATTCGAGATTTTGGAAAAGTTTTGAAGAATGCTTGGGAACCAGGTTAAACATGAGTACGGCTTATCATCCGCAGACGGACGGCCAAAGTGAGAGAATGATCCAAACAATTGAAGATATGTTACGTGTTTGTGCTATTGATTTCAAAGGAAATTGGGACGAGCATTTACCCTTAGTGGAATTTGCTTACAATAACAGTTATCATGCCAGCATCGGAATGCCTCCTTACGAAGCTCTTTATGGATGCAAATGTCGATCACCGGTATATTGGGACGAAGTTGGAGAGCGTAAAATACTTGGACCTGAATTGGTACAGCAGACAAAAGAGGTTGTGAAAGTCATCCAGAAAAGGCTAATTACAGCACAGGATCGTCAGAGAAAATATGCGGATTAATCAAGAAAGGATATGGAATTCAAAGAAGGAGATCTAGTGTTACTGAAGGTGTCACCATGGAAAGGATTATCGAGATTCAGAAAGAAAGGAAAGCTGAGTCCTAGATACGTCAGACCTTTTGAAATTTTGAAATGTGTCGGCAAGGTAGCATACGAATTGGCGTTACCCCGCACATGGAGCACATTCATAATGTTTTTCACGTATCGATACTTAAGGAATATAATACCGATTCTAGGCATGTAATTGAGTATGAGCCGATAGAACTTCAGACAGATTTATCGTATGTGGAGAGTCCAATAGAGATTCTAGAAAAGAGAGAAAAGATATTGAGAAATAAAGTTATAAATTTAGTAAGAGTATTGTGGAGAAACCCAAGGGTTGAAGAGTCAACCTGGGAGTTAGAAAGCGATATGCAAGAAAAGTACTCTCAGTTGTTTACTTAGGAGATTCTGAGGACAAAATCCTTTTAAGGGGGGAGGTAATATATAGGATATCGCATGTAATTATTTTATCAAGAAATGATTATTATATGATTATTATGTGATTTTTGGTGAATTATCTGTTGATTGATATTGATAAATAGATGCATATATGTGATTAAATGTGAGTATGTTAATTTTAATATGTCCGGAATAAAATATAGATAATTAAGGTATTTTTCCGGTAATTTTTGGAGTATTATATGATTTTATATTGATTTATTAATTTATTAATTATTTTCTGAATAATTACAAATTTATTTTATAAAGCCGGGAATTGTCCAACCTCAGCCATTTTTACGTTTTTACATCCCGAAACTCTTCCGAAAACTCTTCCTAACCTAATCTGGTACTTCCGGACATTTTCCGTATTTTGACTTTTTCGATCTGGATTATTGTTTGACCCGTACGTGTCCTCGCGTACAATTTTCGATACGATAATTGTTTTGATATATCAACAAAACTCGTATTCTCGAAAGACGGGATAGTATTACATTATTTTCGTATAAAGTGTTTTATAAAATGCCCAGTTGGGATAATTATCCGATACGGGTATTAAATTGGATCGTTTTTGCAGTTACTTACCGGGTAAGTAATTAATTTAACGATCCAAAACGATCCGACACGAACCAATATTCCATAAATATATATAGCCCTTTTATATTTCATTTTATTCATAATAATCATAATCGATCAGTAACCTATAAGAAACGAAACTCTCGAAAACCTCTTTCTGAATCAATCATCCATTTTAGTGCAAAAATCAAGGTATTCTTCTGATTTAATTATTTTATTTCAAATTTATCTAAGATTAAATTATGAAAATTTGTTCTTGATGTTGTTGATAAGATTTGATGATTCCATCGTGTAGATAATATTTTTCTGGTCAATTTGGTATATTATATGTCAAAAATAGGATTCAATAACAAAGAAAAAATAATGTTTGATTCTGTAAAACTGAAATTAGGGTTTAAAACGATGAATGTTCTAAATCAAAATCGGGGGTTTCATTTTTAATGATTCTGGGCTCGATTGAATAACACCAATGGATAGATCGTGCAAAACCCAATCAATTCATGTGTTTGGTTTTGATGGAGGGTCCCGGAATCGACTCACCGGAGTCGAAGAACACGGCGGCGGCGTAAAACATCTGCCGATTTTCCGACCACCAGCTTGACTATTTAGCGATTCCGATTCTGGAGATTTGTTCCTGGCATCACAGAGGACGTATGCTGAGATTTGGGAGTGATTCTGGGCTGATTTGCAGGTCGCCGGAAAAGCTCATGGCCGGCGACCATGGCTTCCCGGCGACAGGGGGAAGACTGTAAAAGTTATAGTTTGGCTCCCGGAGATTTGCATAATTTACATTCTTAATGCTCTAGTTTTAATATTTTGCAAAAACCGTATTATTGTTTTGATTATTTTCAAAAACAATATTCTGTTAATTTTAAAAATCAGAAATGTATATTTATTTATTTTAAATTCAGAAAATGTTTATTTAATTATTTTTAAATTCAAAAAATTGTTTTAATTAATTATTTATTCAAAAATAAATCGAAATTACTTTATTAATAAATTTATTTAGTTTTTAATTACTTTAATTAATCGATTAATTTATTATTAATTGATTAATTAAATTAAATTAAATTAAATTAATTTTAATTGATTTAATAATTAAATTTAATTATTTATAAATGATTTAAAAATTCTGAAAAATAGTTTCGAGTTTTAAAATATTATTTTAAATTATTTTCAAGGCTCGATGATTATTATAAAATTATTTTAAAGTCAGATTCGGGTATTTGAACCCTATTTTTTAAATATAAAATGATTTGGAGTCCCGTTTAAATTCCGAAAAATGTTCAAAAATTCATATTAAATACCTGGAAAATCATTTTAACCCCGAATCTTCTTTGAATAATTATTTTAATTGAATATCTTAGGTGCTACGTGTTATATGTGACCTGATTGATGCATAATATGATTATACGTACATTGTTTGACTGTTTTATTCATAACTTTCAATCCGTACGTCGGATTTGGGTGAAACGAAGGGGAGTTAGAAGCTTGTAATGAATAGAATGTGATGAGAATTAGTATTTATAAGTACATGTGATGTTTAACAGAGGAAGTGAGGCATAGAAAGGGAAAGCAAGTGATTGACAAGTGGGAACCAAGTGACAAGTGTTAGGAAAGTAAAAGCGGATTGAAAAGGCAAGTGTTTCTATTCATCTTGATGATATTACAAGTATTGTGAACTCTCTTCATTATGTTACAACTATTCCAAACCGTTCTTATTTTATATTGACATTACTTTGAAGTACTTAACCCAAACCCTGATTCTTATTGATCTTGAGCCATAAGCCTGATTCTTCATAAACCGTTGATTGTTGAATTCTCATATACAAACCACACCTATACGATACTACTCCACAAATACATATCTACCACATACTAATTCTTGATACGAAATTGCTTATCATACCAACCCTTATATCTTGTGTAACAGAAGACCAATTCTTATAACTCTTGAAACCTTGGGTCTTCTGCTTTCTGTTTTGTTCCTTGATTGAAACCCAACCTTTATGATTTCCTGGTTATTTCATGGAATTATAGATCATCCTATGTTTCAAAATAAATATTGTTTATGATTCAACTATTGAGTTACATTTCTTATCATATTGTGATTCTAGAATTGGATTATTTTTGAATATGGACCAGATTCGTGGTCGGACCAGATTCGTGGTCATAATAGACCAATGTGTGCCTTGGATCCAGTATATATAGCAAAGATGGGAGCCTTGCTCGGGGTTAGTGCGTGACTGATCAGCAGCCTAACCTTGATTTATTTTAAATAAAATGAATATCCAATTCTAATCATTGCTTATCAGTAAACTTGATTCCTTATATCATTTCAATTGATCATTGTTAATCTCAGTTACTGTCATTGTGACTTGTTGAGCTAGTTAGCTCACTCTTGCAAATCTGTTTATATTCTTTCCCTGTGAAAAGGGAAATTGGTGGTAGCGAGGATCCCCAGACGAGTGTGTGAGCTAGGTATCCAGGTTGAAATGGAATAGACTAGCAGATGATGTTTGGATTGGTTGTGTTGATAGTTTGTAATAAAGTTTAAACTTCAGTTGTAAGATAAATAAACTGGGATTTGGTATGTTTGTGTAATAAATAAGATTGTGGCTTGTGGACATACTTTAAACTGCGTTGATATGTGGATTATGGTAAGTAGGGTCATTTCATACATATTATTATATTCATAAACTTGTTAAATATGGTGTGTGTGTGTGTGTGTTGTGGTCCCCAAACTTCTAACCCAGGTTTGGAGGGCATTACATTGTGGTTTATATCTAACTGTTTTATCCCTAAACTCTGATTTGGAAGAAACAACATTTATCTTTTTATTCTTCTTGCAAAAGTTAGCAAGATGATTAGTGCTACCACAGTTTGAACAGGTCTTTCTAGGTGCATTAGGTGGAGTTACATAATTTCTATTTTTATTAACACCTACCTTGCCATTCCTATTTTTCCTAGACCTTTTCCTCTTGTCTTTCATGTGTAAATCCTTCAGCTTTTTCTTAAGCTATTTCCGAGTCATTGAACCAATATTTACTGATTTTGTGTGAACTTGTTCACTCTTATCAGTAATTAAGTTTGATCTAGGTGCTGAGATTGTACGTTCCTCATGGATTGACTTAACAGTATTAGCACTGGGATTAAACTTAATGGTCTTTATTTGAACCTTGTTCAGTTTGACCTTGCTATCAGTTTTTATTGGTTATGTTCTCTCAGTTTCTTTTCCACTTTTCTTATCAGAATTAGATCTAGCTGAATATCCTAATCCTGATCCCCAACAACCATTCTCTAGAATTTACCGAGTTGACTTTCCTGAGTTACTCTAAAGTTTAATGACTTCTCTTTCTTTTGCTAGCTCCTTCTCTAGATAAGCATGTTTTTCTAACAATTTTTCCTTAACATAAACATTATTATCTCTCTTTTTTTGAATTTATAGCATGGAAAGAAACTCAATTTCTAGGTGATCATTCCTTTTCTTCAACACAGAGTTTTCACTCTTGATTCTATTATTCTCTAAGATTTGATCCCTAAAACTAACATGCAGAGACTTAAGAAATAATCTTAATTCATAGATATCTTCAGTATCAAAATCAAGAGTAGTCTGAGGTACCTTTAATTCAACATTGGCATCCTCAGTATTAGCTTTTTCCATGAGAGCATAATTGACTCCATCATCTGAATCCGATAAATCATCCCAGTTTCTCTTCCTTGAGATCAAGGCTTATTTCTTTTTAACTCTGAGTTTTCTGTAGTTAGCTGCAAAGTGTCCAATTCCATCACAGTTGTAACATCTCTCTTTTGACTTGTCAAGTTTTCCAGATCTGGATTCCTTCCTATCAGTATTTCTCATGTTGTTCCTCTTATCAGAGTTTGAGATACTGGAACCTTTTCTGAAAAATCTTCTCCCTTTCCTGAAGTTCTTGTAGACCATCTTCTTGAAGTTTTTAACCAGTAGGGAAGCCATTTGATCCATATCTTCATTATTTTTATGATCACTGTCAGTATCTGATTCAGTATCAGTACTTGAATCATCATCAAAATTTGATGATTCGGTATCTGACTTTGCAATCATGGCTTTCCCTTTGAAGTAGCTTTTTCTCCTAACTTTCTCTATTGTCTTCTCTTCAACCTTGAGAGCAACTGGTCTAGATTTAGATCATTTCCTCTTGCTTCTTTGCTCTATCTCTAGTTCATGAGTTTTCAGAACTCCATAGATCTCATCTAGAGGTGTGTTGTCAAGTTGATAGTTATCCCTTATTGATATGACTTTAAAGTCCCACTTTGCAAGGAGAGCAAGTAGGAACTTTAAGTTTTATTCCTCCAAATCATATTCTTTGTTAACAAGGAATAAGTCATTCAGCAACTTCTGAAATCTTTCATAGATCTCAGTTAAGGACTCATTTTCCCTTGAGTTAAAGTGCTCATATTCTTGAGTAAATACTGTCCTCCTGTTCTTCTTGATAGCGGTTGTACCTTGACACTTTACTTCTAAAGCGTCTCATATCTCTTTTTCTATCTTACATCCAATGACTCTATTGGACATAACACTATCAAGACTGTTGTGCAAGATGTGTCTGACCTTAGCATCCTTCATGATAGATGAGATATCTTCAGGAGAGTAGTCCTTCCCGTCTTTGTCTATCATCTTCTTTCATTCTCCTACAAGCAAACTAGCTACCTTCATTGGTCTATGAGGACCATCATAGATCCTGTTCAGATATTCAGGATTTGTGGCTTCTAAGCACATGGCCATCCTGACTTTTCAGATTGGATATTCATGTATCTCTAGGATAGGCACCTTGATTGCTTCATACCTCCTCATGTTGCTGCTTATCTGTGGCTTCGGATTCTGTGTTTCTTCTTCTTTGTCTAACATGGTTGATTGATTTACAGATCTTAAATTGTTTGTACGTCAACAGCAAGCTCTGATACAAATTGTTAGGCCCTTAATCAACTGTAGAGGGGGAGGTGAATACAGTTAATACAATCTATTCGACAAAGCTTCAACAAAATCAACAGTTTTTATATTAACTGATAAAAACTTATTACAAACATACTCTCTCGAAAGGATGAACAATTATCCTTGAGAGCTTCTAGGTTATGCGAAAGATATAACAATGTCGCAATGCTTATAGCATGAACCTAATATATGCTTTATATAGAGCACACAACTAGACAATGTATAAGGAATCATATTCTATCAACAAGGAAACCTATACAATTGCTTATGAGATAAAGTCCTTCACCGCCTTGAGTCCCTGTTTCCTTTTCCTTATCGAAGATCAACTGATGTGACAAATAATGATATCATCATTCGTTGACATCATCATCCGTTGATATCATCATCCATCGATATCATCATCCATTGACATCATCATCATCCGTTGATATATGTTCTGATGTGAACTTCTGATAGTTTCTGCTTGATATCATCAATTGCTCCTAACAATATAAAACAAAATCTCTAAGACTAATCAAATGTTTCTTCATCTCTCTATCCAGCATCTTTGTATTTCTTTAAGTAAGCATGGAAATGGAAATGCTTCTTTGTTCTCATAAACCTGCTAATAGGCTGCCACATTCCTTTTGTATACAATCAGCCCATGTGACTATCAAGTCACTATCAACTGCTATTTGAATTTGTTATCCATTGAGACTTAATAGATTATCCGTTGAGTCTCTAGTGGGTCATCCGTTGATAGTATCTTGAGTCATTCATCAAAGCCTTGTAGAATCATCCGTTGAAATTATTTCCATAGCAGTTGACACAATTTAATTTATGCAAAATTACAAGGCATCTAATATTTACAATTAGCCAACCTGTTTTGCATATCATTCTAGTAGTCAACATGACTTAGAATATCCTACAACCTCTAATTCTCTAAGACATTATAGTATACAGGAATGTGCTAAAAAAAATTATTTAAACATAAGCTACTCTATGAGCGGATGAACAAGTATGGTTATCCGTTGATAGTTAAAAACACACTTAATTAAATTTACCAAGGTGTTTTGGTGAAGTATCATCAATCCTACAACATATTCCTAACAATCTCCCCCAATTTATATATACTAGAATTGTAGGCATAAATTTAGGAGGACTTGATGATAACAAAACACTCTATATAAAATGATCATTCAATAGGTGATAAAAATGATAAGTTCTGCAAAATTTTATTAAAAATTGATAGAAAAAAGTTCAGAGAAATCTCACAAGACTTGTTCAAGGTGCTCTTTTAGACTAAGCAAATTATTTTTTTTTCCTTGAGTGTCTAGTCTTCTTTCCCAGCTTCTCATTGTACTCCTCTATCAGGTGTTGGAGATGCTGTTGAACTCAGATTCATTTTCATTATATAGATCCGGCATCTCCTGCATTTCCTTGAGAGCCTCATTGCTTGATATTTTTAGCTGGTCTTCTAGTCTAAAAAATCTTTTGATATTTCTTTCATCCTTGAACTCCATCAACCAATATGGCCTCAAGTGTACTCTACTTCCAGTGTAAAGAATAGTTAAGATTCTTGGTAGTGCATTTGGGTCTCTCCAGCTTCTTTGTATTTGTTGAATTTTGTTAAGTATCTCTGTTTTGGCCACCTTGGTGAATCCAAATTTTTTCTTGATTGCAGAGAATACTTTAACTAAGACAGTGTAGCCTTCATTGAGAATCCTATGTAGAGGCCATGTAATTTCCTTCCACCCCATGTACCCCAACACCAATCTTTCCAGAAGTCTGTTATGGGAATCAATTGCAGAGAATACTTTAACTAAGACAGTGTAGCCTTCATTGATTTTAACTTGCTCCATTATAGGAATAGTTGGTTGATTGGTGGTAGTAGACTGAGTTGGATTTGGTTCTTCATTTTCTTCTTCAAAAATCAGCTTTCTTTTGGCTCTCTCCTTCATATACCCTTTTTTCTAATTTTTGATTTGGTTTCTCATGCTTCTCAGTTTCAGTTATGATGGCAGGCTTCTCAGTTTCTGACTTGGTAGCAGGCTTTTCAGCTTGTTTCTGTGCTTCTAAGTCAGCCTGCTTTTTCTGAGACTTGAGCCTTAATCTCTCTTCTATTTTGGCTTCTCCAAATTGAGGAAGTCCAACCATCACACAAATCAGTTTGCCATGCCTGTATATCTTTGCTACCCTTTTCTTCAAAACTGAGTCTCTTGGATCTTTGTGATTTACAATAGAGTGACCAAGAAGCTTCTTTTCATTAGGTTTAGGAGTTGATTAGACTATGTCCATTGGATTTTTTCTTGAGTGTTTGGATGAATGTTTTTTATGCTTCAAAATCACAATAGCCTGTTCATGTCTTTTAGATGAGGTTTGACCTCTTTCCATATTTCCCAACTTCATTTCATCTATTGGAATTGGTCTCAGTTGAGTGGAGTGCTTCACAGATTTATCTTGATTGGCAATTGGACCAAATACCTTCTCAATTCTTTCATTAATTTTCCTCTAGTTGCTCTTTCAGCTTGAGTTCAGCTGCTTCCATGTTGATTAAGTCAATGTTGTCCAACATTGGTGGCTTTGTGAAGGTAATGACTGGAACTATTATGTAAGAACCCTAAATTTTGTAATATTTTAAAACTTCAGTGAATAGTAACTGGAGGTGATTATGTAAAACTTTTGAGTTCACCATAAATGAATATTGAAATCTTGAGAATCCGAGAACTTATTCTTGTTTAACGAGTAAAATAAGTGAATGTAAAACCGTTGGAATTCGAAGATTTACATTTATACTACGTGTTTTAGTATTCATAAAGAATGGTGTAGAACCGGGAGTACTACATCAAATAAACAATTCATTAAGGTATTATTAAGATCAAGAGAAAGGAATGGAAGTAATTAAAGAAATATAAACGATAAAAGAAATCCTTACAAAATGAAATATTCTACGGGAAAACTATCGGAATAAAATGACAAGTGCATGAGTGTAAATTAAATAAGAAGTGAATGGAATCCATGCAAGGTGGCCATGCAAGTTCCTACACCCAACTAGTAGTTAGAAGTGTAGCTAGTAGTTAGTAAATCAAACTAGAATAGTAGCATGAATAGTGTAGGGGAGACAAGAAGTACCATGCACCATGCTTCTACTTTTCTACTCCACCACACAAATAATCAAGCCATACATCCACTTTTCTTTTGTCCAAATAATTGTATATCAACCCATACTTCTATTTTACACCACACCACTCAAGTAACCAAGTCAAGAAAAGCTCCAATACTCCTCATTACCAGCAGTTCGGATTTTCACACCAAGGGGGAAAGAAAAATTTATAACTTGCGTTTTAGAGCTTCATATATCATGAAATTTGGACCATAGCTTCCTCATTACATATACAAGGTACGTGAAAAGTTTTATGGCCATTCATTAAGGTATTCATAGGTAAATCGTGGTCCAAAGTTGGGCATGTTTTTGTTGGTTAGAAACTAAATTGTGTTCTTGATGTTTTCTTGTTTGTTTAAGGCTTGTTAAGGATATATCAAGTTTCTCCGAGGTTAATACACTCCTCCTAGGTTTTCTAAGGATCCAATAAAGGTATAACTCTTCACCCTTAAATATTTTATGGTTGAATTTTAAGGATTTATGTTATATAGTTTCAAGATTCAAAAGATTGTGAGTGCTTGAGGTTTATGTGTTCAAATCTTGTTAAGTTTTAAAGATTATGAGATGTAGTTCTTGGATGTTACACTAGATGATGTAGAGAATGAGTAGATGAGTGAATCTTGAAGAGTATATGTGTTGATGTTAGTTATAAGTGGTGAAAATGTCAAGATCTTGTTGTAGATGTTAAGTTTGGAACTTGTGCACTTATTCTGGATTGTGCAGAAGGTCCGGCCATGAAATAATCTGTAAATTATGAACCACTATACATGAAAAAATAGATATTATTTTTTAGTTTCTGTACATATAAAGAACTTCATGATACGATTTACGGTTTAGGAGTTATGGCCGTTTTAGTGAAAATCATTTATGCGAAAAGACAACTACGGATTAGTGCAGTAGTGTGATGAATTTGGAACCCTAAAATTTTAATTTGACTTTGGAAAAATCACGGTAACTGGATATTACATTAAGAAAGAAAGCTCAAAAAGAAATTTTTGAAAATATTAATATTTCAATTTTATAGAAATGTTTGAGTTAAAGGAGCGCAAGAGAGAAACGCGTAAAAAGGAGGTTTTAGCGCGCGTTTTCTCACATTCGAACTTAAAACTTGAAATGGACTAGGTAATACGAGCGATCGATATTAAAACTGAATAATATCATAAAGTGGGTATTTAAGTGTTAAGAATGTGACGAATGGAGATTGGTTATGTAATAACCCCCAAAATTTTCAACTTTTTGTAACCCTTGTGAATAGTGTTTTAGCTGAATGAGAAAACTTTTCATGCCACACTATGTAGGGGTTCTGTTATGGATATTCTGAGATTTTATTAGTACTCTATATGGTATATGAGTGTATGTAAAGATCGTCAGAATCCAATTCCGAACACTTTGGTTTTTCCCGGAAATACACTAGATACGGAGAGAATTGAGTATAAGGTAACAGGATAAAAAGGATTTAAATTAAAGGATTATAATAGAGGATCATAAAAAGGAATATAATGTATTGAAAAAGGTTAAGGGAACCTAAGTAATAAGATCCCGGGTATGATCCTTCAAACGATAAACGAAAACGAAAGTTAAGCGAACCGTATAACAGATCAGCGGTCATTAGGCAAACAATTAGGAAGTTAATCAAAGGGATTAGAGAGAGTAATGTCACCCAACCAATGAGAAGAGGACAAGGAGGGAAAGATGACATCACAACATGACATAGGCATGACATGGGAAAGAAGGAGATGTGGTGCATTATTAACCACACAAAATCAAGGTTAAATTGGTAATTAACCAAAAACAAAACAAAACCAAATCAACCAAGCCAAATAATTCATTCTTCATCAAAACAAAAAAGAAACCAAGGCATTGTTCTTCATTTGCTCTCGGCTTTTTCATCTTTAAAGGCAAGAAATTTCAAAAATTCAAGATCCAAGCTTCCTAAATTGGTGAGTTAATTCCCTAATCATCATTATGCATAGTTAGGGCTATATCATGAGTTTAAGCCATCAATTCTTTCTCAATCTTCTTCATTAAATCAATGAAGAAGACAATGAATAGTGTTTTCAAGTTTTTAACTTGAAATTTTTCTTGTTTTCCTTTAAGATCCAAGCATCCCTAAGACTTCTCAAAGCTTCTTAAGGCTTCCTAGCTACTCCCGCCACTTCAAGTAAGGTATATCATCTCCAAACCCTAGATTCCTATGTTTAATAAGATGATTTTGATTATTATGGTGATATTGTAGCTTAACGTTTGTGGTTTAGAGTTTGGATTGAAGTGGTATTAAAATGGAATGGTAAATCTTGTTGTTTTGGTTAAAAGAATGTAGTATAGTTAAATTCAAGCTTAGGCATAAGTATGAATGTTAAAATTGAGTTGATTTGGGGCCGTTGTAATGTAGTTTAGATGGAGGTTGATTGGGTTGTGAATTGGAGTTGAAATTGTGGTTGTTTGAATTGGTTTAAATTTGGGAAATCGCGTAAACATAGCCGTCGTAACGTCCGATTTTCTTTAGACTGTTTTTGTGCATAACATTAGGACCCGAGAACCCCCTGCTAGATTATGACCATTGCCATGTCTAGATAGCTCGTGTTACGAGCTTCGTTTTGATATGTAGTTCGTTCGATTCCGATGCACGGTTTAGGAGAAACGACCGTTTCAAGTAACGGCATTTCGCGAACGAAACTTTTCCCCTCGCCTTACTTTGAAACATAGGTTAAAGACCAAAAAGGGTTAATTAATGTATAAAACATTTATGGTAAGTGTGTTAGGCAGTTGGTAAGACACTCGCGAAGAACTCGCCTTAAAACTCGTAAAGGTTAAATTATTAAAAATGGTGGAGCCGAGGGTACCCGAGTGACTTAAGAGAATCAATAAGCGCAAAACAAGCGTTAGAGTCTAAGTTAGTTAAAGTATAGATTTACAAGTGACTTTGGTTTAATTCCAACTTACTTGTTGTTTATAGGTTATCAGACTCGTCTCGAGCCTTTTATCACCCCAAGTCGCTCAGGCAAGTTTTCTACCCGTTATAACTGTTGTTGTGATGTATTTGTGTATATGCATGATCTTGCGTTAAATGCATATTTGTTATAGCAAATTCTTGTGATATATTGTAGCATGTTATATGGTACATATGCATGCCTGTTTCGTATTCTTGCCATATATATCTGATTGGTTCAGTTGATAATACTTATGCTAGAGGATAGCGGTAATTTGCATATACCCTTATTATAGGGACCCAAAAGGTGAAAACATTTTCTAAAACCGGGAGTCGAGAATCCCGAGTAGATTTTGTATATATGTATATATATATATTTATATATATATATATGGTTATAGTTTTCAAAACTATTAATCGAATAAGGGTTATTCGATAACTTTATATTATTTATTGAATATTATTTCGAATATTATTCGAGGGCTTATGACTCCTTTATATTATTATTGAATATTACTTAGATATTCATTTGAGGATGTATGACTCCTTTATTTTATGAATATTATTTATAATATTCATTCGAGGTATTATGACTCCGCTTATTACTGAAATATATTCTTTATTTTATTAAAGAATAAGGTGTCAATAATCAAACTTATTTTTGATTATTCAAATAAAGATAGTACTTTCAAATAAGTATATCTTTGGTTATTTAATATCCATTTCAAGTATAAGTTTTAATACTTCTACTTCGATTATTTTTATAAGGATTATCTTTATGAGAATATTATTTAAATAATAATATTCAGACATTTTCTAAATATATTGGGACTGATTTACTTCATTAAATCAGCATTACTCCAAACACTCTTTAAAGTGTTTTCGAGTCTTCAAAATGATTTTTAAAAGTTAGAGCGGATCCCAAAACTCATTTTTATATTTAAGATCTTCCTTTTAAAAAGGGGATTTAAATACTCGCTCAAAACCTGAGGGATCCGGCTCTATGGTGTATTTTATATTCGCAACAAGGTTGCAGTTTTGGTAAATGAATTGATTAATTACCCAACGTTCGGGAAGTAAGTTCATCTATTGAGTCGGCATAAGCAACATGGTCTCAGTGGGCGTCCATGATAGTGTAAGTGGCTCAGTGGGAGTCCATCAAATGCATAAGTGGCTGAGTGGCAGTCCAGCATAAGGTCCTATTGCGACCAGGGTGATGACCAGTGGGGAATTCGTCTATCTACTAGTAGAAAAGGTTACTTATTGGTATCTTTGCCTGATCAGCAAGATATCTGGTTTATGCCAAAATTCTTTTCCTTTCCAAAATTCATTGGATGTTTCAAACTCTGTTCATACTTTACATGACAGAGGTTTTCAGGAAATGTATAAAGAAGATGTATATGTGGATATATATATATATATCAGAACTTAATGAAGTATATCATAACTTCATTTCCTTTAATAATATTTCAAAGATTTAATCTATTCAAATCTTGTCTTGTAGTCTCTTCTATGTGATGAACTGTTGAAAGCTCATTATACTTTGAACAGTGGTAGTTCAAGTAGCTTTATAAATGATATAAGTGTAGTGAAGTATTTGGTAACTTCATCCCTTGTTTTTACTTATATCTAGTAAGTAATTATCGTACACATGATAAAAGATTCTAGTAAGTATCCATTTAGATACTTATATTATTGTTATCACTATATATTATCTTGCAAGCTTTAAGGCTCACTCTTGCTTTATTTCTTCATCACACAACAATAGTTAGGAAGGATGGCCAGACTCCAGCAGACCCAGCGCAAGCGCGTGGGAAGCGTCCCGCGTCTTCCCGTTGATGTTGTAGCTGCTATAGCTGCAGAGGTAGATCTATTGTAGATCAGACCATCTACTTTTGAGAATCAATTATGTATAATTATAACTTGTGGCAGATAATGGCAATTAATTATAAACTTATTAAGTAATCATTTTGGGTTGTAATAACTTTTAAATTGCGGATTCAAAGACTTGTACTTATTTCAATTTCATCTCTGAGACTATAACGGGTTGTGGTGTGTGTTAGTGTGGGGTCACAGTATGAGATTATTTATTATTAATTAAGTGAAGTGATATTGTGGAAAGAAAGACCGTGACGACCCGGATCCCCGACCCCGGATCTGGGGGTGTTACAGAAATTGTATCAGAGCCAAGCGTTATAAACCTCAGAGATGATGCGACGATATAATAACAAACTCACAAAGATAATAAGAACTCTTGCCAAGTTCATGGTCGGACTACTTAAAGTAGTGCTGACAGTTAAAACCCTTGCGGGAACCCTTATAAGTATCATGATAGTAACTTAGCTCGTTTAATGTGTAGGCGCCTGAGATAGAGGACCCTGAGATGTTCGAGCGTGAGCATGATGAGGCACTGCTAGATGTTGAGGATCAGGAGGAGCCTGAAATGGAGGAGGATGAGGAGGACCCCTCAGAGGAGTCAGAGGCGGAGGTCATTGCTATTTCAGATGAGGAGGACCCCTCAGAGGAGTCAGAGACAAAGGTCATTGCTATTCCAGAGGAGGAGGACCCAGATGAGGTCCTAGTAGCTGAGGAGCGTGTCGGACCTATGGTAGTGTATGCTGGTACCCCTTTACCCACACTTCCGGTGGCCAGAGCTCCTACCCCTCCACCACTATCTTGGATTCCCGATGATGACAGCTCAGATACCCATACTTCCGAGCCTAGGCAGACCGAGGAGGCACCCTCAGCGGCTCCGGATTCACCACCTCTTGAGCCTGCCCACAGGCAGTCTTCGTTAGCTCATGGATATGTTCAGGATGTTCTGAGGACCCGAGTGGCTGTTGCCGAGGCCCGACTGGATGAGGCCAGGAGGGAGTTGGATGCGGAGAGGGCGGGTAGGCGTACCCGAGCTTATGAGACTAGGGCTTCTATACCCCGATCCTTGAGGAGGGAGCTTACGGGGATAGAGCTCACGTCCCGAGCGAGACTCGAATCTCTCCAGGGGGACAGGCATGGTAGGATCTCCAGGCGGCAGGCCGACTATATCTTCCGTCGTGCGATGGAAAGGGTATGGGAGCTAACTTGCTCCAGTGTATGATTCAGGATTGACGATGGAATAGTCTAGTTGTCTAGTTAGCCGAGGCCTTAGTAAGAGCCAATTTTCCGGGATAGTTAACTTGTATATAGCATCCCTTTTTCTGACTAGACAGATAGACTCTTGTGTATCACTTTTGGGATAGATGGCTGTAGCACTGTTGTACTTTTGACCAGATCAAACTATGTATTTCTCGTATTATGTATATATTTGTTTCATTTCGGTTCAGTTCCTTAGACGGGATCACTGTTTTTATTATTATTATTATTGCACTTCGTATTAGAACTTTCATAAAATAATAGAATTACGATATACGTTCTCCCCATTATAAGAGCTGTGCAAGGCACAATGTTGTATATGATTGTGACCTAACGTTGAATTTCCCAATAATTTTTTTATTATCAGAATCATGCCGCCAAGAAAGATTGGAACTAGGGCGAACCCTGGATCTGAGGACCAGGGAAGCCATAACCAGGATGATAGGAACCAGGAACACAGTGAAGAGGAAGATGAGGATTATGTGGAACAGGATGACTCCCTGTATGAAGAGGAAGAGGAAACATATGATGTTGAGGGATTTGAGATAGAGGCTGAAGAAGGAGAAACTGAGGTTGAGCAACCAGTACCAAACCCAGGCATGGATCCCATGGGCCAGTTCATGCAACTCCTAAGGCAGAATTTGGAACGTCAACCCAACCCACCCCCTCAAGGAAATAACAATACTGTGGCAAACTCTTTCAGGGCTTTTAAGTCCCTTAAGCCCCCTGAGTTCCACGGATCAGCCGACCCAGTTAAGGCAAGGGCATGGTTAAAGGAAATGGAGAAATCCTTTAAGATTTTGAGTACCGATGAGGCACAGAAGACTGTATTTTCTACCTACCTTCTGAAAGAAGAAGCTAACTACTGGTGGGAGGCCAAGAAAAACATGGAGACAGATGCTATTATAACCTGGGAGAGATTTAGTCAGTTGTTTCTGGGAAAGTATTTCCCGAGGTTTATGGAAAACCAGATGGAGCTCAAGTTCTTGGAGCTAAAGCAGAATAATTTATCGGTAGCAGAGTACGAAGCAAAATTTACTGAGTTATCAAGGTTTGTGCCGGAATTTATGAGCACCGAGGAAAAGAAAGCTAGGAGGTTTCAGCAGGGACTGAAACCGTGGATTCAGAATAGGGTGGCAATCCTTGAGCTTACGGACTATGCCACTCTGGTGCAAAAGGCAATGATTGTAGAAGTCGGTAGTGAACAGATGCAGAAGGAAAGAGAGAAGAAAGGAATAAAGAGGAAAATTATGAGCATGGGTGGAGGTTCCGCAGGAAGGAGCTTCCCAACTAGATTTAATCGAGGAGCAGTGTCCCTACCAGGAAGGAACACTGGGTTTAAGCGGCCAATGAGTGTGAGTGTGAGCCAGGGTGGCCAGAAGTCAAGAATGTCCTATCCCAACCAGTCTCGACCCCCATTGCCAGCCTGTAACATATGTGGAAGGAATCACACTGGGGAGTGTAAAGGAAAGCCAGTAACCTGCTTTAAGTGCGGTCGGGAAGGTCACTATTCAACTAAGTGCCCATCATCAACCCCTGCCGTCATTCCAACCACCACTTGTCATCAGTGTGGACGCCCAGGTCATTGGAAGAGGGAATGCCCAATGAACAAACCAGCAGCTTCGGGAGCAAGCAGGGCTGCTTCTAATAAGCCACCTACTGCGAGGACTTTCAACATGACAGTCCAGGATGCTATGAAAGATTCAGATGTGATAGCAGGTACCCTTTCTCTAAATTCAGTCAGTGCAAACGTTTTATTTGATTCGGGAGCAACTAAATCTTTTATATCAAAGGACTTTGCGCGTAAGTTAAGACTTAAGGCTGAACCCTTGATAGAACCCTTACAAGTAGAAATAGCCAATCATGAAATTATTCCTGTTAACCAGATTCACCCCGCCTGTGAGATAGGCATAGGGGAGCAATCTTTTAGTGTTGATCTGATTCCTTTTAAATTAGGGGAGTTTGATGTAATTTTGGGAATGGACTGGCTATCTAGCAATGATGCTCAGATAGACTGTAAAGGGAAGAAAGTTAAGCTAAATATCCCAGGGAAGAAAGAAGTTATATTTAGAGGAAAGAGGCAGACGCAGAAATTTTTGACTATGGCCCAGGCCAGAAGGATGCTATGAAAAGGAAATGAGGCCTACCTAGCCTATGTGGTGGACACGCAGAAGGAGGTGCCCAACTTACAAGATATTCCAGTAGTCAACGAATTTGAAGATGTATTCCCACAAGACCTTCCGGGATTACCACCCGATAGAGTGATTGAATTTGCTATTGAGTTGGCTAGTTTCAAAAGCACCTTACCGGTTAGCCCCGTTAGAAATGAAGGAATTAGCTATCCAATTGCAGGAACTCTTGGATAAGGGTATGATAAGACCCGGTGTGTCTCCGTGGGGAGCACCAGTTTTATTTATTAAGAAGAAAGATGGGAGCATGAGGCTGTGCATCGACTATCGAGAGTTGAACAAGCTAACCATAAAGAACAGGTACCAATTACCTAGAATAGACGATCTGTTCGACCAGCTAAAGGATGCTATTTATTTTTCCAAGATCGACCTAAAAACTGGATATCACCAACTAAAGATTAAACCCGAAGATATTTCCAAGACAGCGTTCCGTACCAGATATGGGCATTATGAGTTCTTGGTAATGTCCTTTGGATTAACCAACGCCCCAGCGGCTTTCATGGATTTAATGAATAGAGTATTTAAGAAGTACTTGGACAAATGTGTGATAGTTTTTATCGATGATATTTTGATCTACTCAAGGACTGAGACAGAACATGCAGAGCATTTGAGGATAGCTCTAGGAATACTCAGAGAGGAGCAGTTGTATGCCAAATTCTCGAAGTGTGAGTTCTGGCGGAATGAAGTACAATTTTTAGGACATGTGATCAATAAAGAAGGAGTATTGGTCGACCCCTCCAAGATAGAGGCGGTCTCAAATTGGGAAAGGCCAAAAACACCTACAGAGGTAAGGAGTTTCATAGGATTGGCCGGCTACTATCGTAGATTTGACAGGACTTTGCGAAGATCGCAGCCCCTTTGACATGACTTACTCGTAAGACAGAGAAGTTTGAATGGACGGAGAAATGCGAGAACAGTTTTCAAGAATTAAAGAAAAGGTTGGTAACGGCCCCGGTATTGGCATTGCCGGACGGAAAAGGAGATTTTGTGATATATAGTGACGCGTCGCACAAAGGATTAGGGTGTGTGCTTATGCAGCACGGTAAAGTGATTGCGTATGCATCGAGACAACTGAAGGAATACGAGATTAGATATCCTACTCATGACCTTGAGCTCGCGGCAATAGTATTTGCCTTAAAAATTTGGAGGCACTACTTGTATGGAGAGAAGTGCGAGATTTTCACAGACCATAAGAGCCTCAAGTACATATTTACGCAGAAAGAGCTCAACATGCGTCAGAGGAGATGGTTAGAACTAATCAAGGACTATGATTGTGAGATTCTCTATCATCCAGGGAAAGCCAATATGGTGGCTGATGCACTTAGTAGAAAGGAAAGACTCAGAATGATAACGACTTCGGAAGAATTGATAAGGGATTTTGAGAGAATGGAAATAGAAGTAAAGGTAACCGGAACCGGAACTGAAAAGCTTTTTGAGATCTCAATGCAGCCAGAGTTATTGGAAAAGATCAGATTGTGCCAGGAGAAAATAATGAATGAAGGCAGAGAGTCAATGACTGGAGAGGAGATCCATACTGAGAAAGATGATAAAGGGATAATGAGGTACTCCTACCGGATTTGGGTTCCGAATATTCAAGAGCTTAAAGATGAGATTTTGGATGAAAGCCATAGTTCAAGGTATTCCATTTACCCGGGAAGTACCAAGATGTATAGGGATTTGAAGGAATATTACTGGTGGCCCAACATGAAGAGGGACGTAGCAGAATGGGTAAACAAATGTTTGACTTGCCGAAGGGTAAAGGCAGAGCACCAGAGACCCAGTGGACTTTTACGACCCCTGGAGATTCTCGAGTGGAAATGGGAACAGATAGCGATGGATTTTGTTGTAGGCTTGCCAAGGACGAAAGCCAATCATGACACCATATGGGTAATTATAGACCGACTGACAAAGTCAGCTCATTTCATTCCTATCAATGAGAGATACACAGTCGATAGACTGTGGACATTTACCTTAAGGAAATAGTGACGCGACATGGAGTCCCAGCGTCCATTGTCTCAGACCGAGACCCCAGGTTCAACTCCAGATTTTGGAGGAGCTTTCAGGAATGTGCGTGGACCAAGTTAAATATGAGTACCGCGTACCATCCCCAGATGGATGGGCAGAGTGAAAGGACCATCCAGACACTAGAGGATATGTTGAGAGTCTATGCAATAGACCTTAAAGGAAGTTGGGATGATCACTTACCGTTGATCGAGTTTTCTTATAATAATAGCTTTCATGCTAGCATCGGAATGCCGCCTTATGAGGCCCTGTACGGAAGAAGGTGTCGATCTCCCTTATACTGGGATGAAGTGGGGGAGCGGAAGATGCTCGGACCCGAAGTGGTCCAAAGGACCAAAGATATAGTGGATCTTATCAGAGGGCGACTTGTAGCAGCCCAAGACAGACAGAAGAAATATGCAGACCTAGCCCGAAAGGACAAGAAATATGAAGTAGGGGACTTAGTACTGCTGAAAGTATCCCCTTGGAAGGGATTAATGAGGTTCGGAAAGAAAGGAAAACTAAGCCCAAGATACATTGGACCTTTTGAGATATTAAGACGGATTGGAAAGTTAGCTTACGAGCTAGCCTTACCCCCTAACTTGCAACAAGTTCATAATGTGTTCCATGTGTCAATGCTAAGGAAGTATCATCGGGATGCCAGACACATAGTGGAGTACGAGTAGGTGGATATGCAACCAGATCTGACTTACGTGGAGAAGCCAGTAAGGATTATAGATAAGAAGGAGCAGGTGCTTCGGAACAAAGTGATCAAGCTAGTCAGAGTACTATGGCAGAATCATAATGTGGAAGAATCAACTTGGGAACTAGAAAGCGCAATGCTAAAAAAGTACCCCCATTTATTTTCTGTTTGATTCCGGGGCGGAATCCTTTTAAGGAGGGGAGACTGTAATAACCCCCAAAATTTTCAACTTTTTGTAACCCTTGTGAATAGTGTTTTAGCTGAATGAGAAAACTTTTCATGCCACACTATGTAGGGGTTCTGTTATGGATATTCTGAGATTTTATTAGTACTCTATATGGTATATGAGTGTATGTAAAGATCGTCAGAATCCAATTCCGAACACTTTGGTTTTTCCCGGAAATACACTAGATACGGAGAGAATTGAGTATAAGGTAACAGGATAAAAAGGATTTAAATTAAAGGATTATAATAGAGGATCATAAAAAGGAATATAATGTATTGAGAAAGGTTAAGGGAACCTAAGTAATAAGATCCCGGGTATGATCCTTCAAACGATAAATGAAAACGAAAGTTAAGCGAACCGTATAACAGATCAGCGGTCATTAGGCAAACAATTAGGAAGTTAATCAAAGGGATTAGAGAGAGTGATGTCACCCAACCAATGAGAAGAGGACAAGGAGGGAAAGATGACATCACAACATGACATAGGCATGACATGGGAAAGAAGGAGATGTGGTGGATTATTAACCACACAAAATCAAGGTTAAATTGGTAATTAACCAAAAACAAAACAAAACCAAATCAACCAAGCCAAATAATTCATTCTTCATCAAAACAAAAAGAAACCAAGGCATTGTTCTTCATTTGCTCTTGGCTTTTTCATCTTTAAAGGCAAGAAATTTCAAAAATTCAAGATCCAAGCTTCCTAAATTGGTGAGTTAATTCCCTAATCATCCTTATGCACAGTTAGGGCTATATCATGAGTTTAAGCCATCAATTCTTTCTCAATCTTCTTCATTAAATCAATGAAGAAGACAATGAATAGTGTTTTCAAGTTTTTAACTTGAAATTTTTCTTGTTTTCCTTTAAGATCCAAGCATCCCTAAGACTTCTCAAAGCTTCTTAAGGCTTCCTAGCTACTCCCACCACTTCAAGGAAGGTATATCATCTCCAAACCCTAGATTCCTATGTTTAATAAGATGATTTTGATTATTATGGTGATATTGTAGCTTAATGTTTGTGGTTTAGAGTTTGGGTTGAAGTGGTATTGAAATGGAATGGTAAATCTTGTTGTTTTGGTTAAAAGAATGTAGTATAGTTAAATTCAAGCTTAGGCATAAGTATGAATGTTAAAATTGAGTTGATTTGGGGCCGTTGTAATGTAGTTTAGATGGAGGTTGATTGGGTTGTGAATTGGAGTCGAAATTGTGGTTGTTTGAATTGGTTTAAATTTGGAAAATCGCGTAAACATAGCCGTCGTAACGTCCGATTTTCTTTAGACTGTTTTTGTGCATAACATTAGGACCCGAGAACCCCCTGCTAGATTATGACCATTGCCATGTATAGATAGCTCATGTTACGAGCTTCGTTTTGATATGTAGTTCGTTTTATTCCGATGCACAGTTTAGGAGAAACGACCGTTTCAAGTAACGGCGATTCGCGAACGAAACTTTTCCCTTCGCCTTACTTTGAAACATAGGTTAAAGACCAAAAAGGGTTAATTAATGTATGAAACATTTATGGTAAGTGTGTTAGGCAGTTGGTAAGACACTCGCGAAGGAATTGCCTTAAAACTCATAAAGGTTAAATTATTAAAAATGGTGGAGCCGAGGGTACCCGAGTGACTTAAGAGAATCAATAAGCGCAAAACAAGCGTTAGAGTCTAAGTTAGTTAAAGTATAGATTTACAAGTGACTTTGGTTTAATTCCAACTTACTTGTTGTTTATAGGTTACCAGACTCGTCCCGAGCCTTTTATCACCCCAAGTCGCTCAGGCAAGTTTTCTACCCGTTATAACTGTTGTTGTGATGTATTTGTGTATATGCATGATCTTGCGTTAAATGCATATTTGTTATAGCAAATTCTTGCGATATATTGTAGCATGTTATATGGTACATATGCATGCCTGTTTCGTATTCTTGCCATATATATCTGATTGGTTCAGTTGATAATACCTATGCTAGAGGATAGCGGTAATTTGCATATACCCTTATTATAGGGACCCAAAAGGTGAAAACATTTTCTAAAACCGGGAGTCGAGGATCCCGAGTAGATTTTGTATATATGTATATATATATATATTTATATATATATGGTTATAGTTTTCAAAACTATTAATCGAATAAGGGTTATTCGATAACTTTATATTATTTATTGAATATTATTTCGAATATTATTCGAGGGCTTATGACTCCTTTATATTATTATTGAATATTACTTGGATATTCATTCGAGGATGTATGACTCCTTTATTTTATGAATATTATTTATAATATTCATTCGAGGTATTATGACTCCGCTTATTACTGAAATATATTCTTTATTTTATTAAAGAATAAGGTGTCAATAATCAAACTTATTTTTGATTATTCAAATAAAGATAGTACTTTCAAATAAGTATATCTTTGGTTATTTAATATCCATTTTAAGTATTAGTTTTAATACTTCTACTTCGATTATTTTTATAAGGATTATCTTTATGAGAATATTATTTAAATAATAATATTCAGACATTTTCTAAATATATTGGGACTGATTTACTTCATTAAATCAGCATTACTCCAAACACTCTTTAAAGTGTTTTCGAGTCTTCAAAATGATTTTTAAAAGTTAGAGCGGATCCCAAAACTCATTTTTATATTTAAGATCTTCCTTTTAAAAAGGGGATTTAAATACTCGCTCAAAACCTGAGGGATCCGGCTATATGGTGTATTTTATATTCACAACAAGGTTGCAGTTTTGGTAAATGAATTGATTACTTACCCAACGTTCGGGAAGTAAGTCCATCTATTGAGTCGGCATAAGCAACATGGGCTCAGTGGGCGTCCATGATAGTGTAAGTGGCTCAGTGGGAGTCCATCAAATGCATAAGTGGCTGAGTGGCAGTCCAGCATAAGGTCCTATTGCGACCAGGGTGATGACCAGTGGGGAATTCGTCCATCTACTAGTAGAAAAGGTTACTTATTGGTATCTTTGCCTGATCAGCAAGATATCTGGTTTATGCCAAAATTCTTTTCCTTTCCAAAATTCATTGGATGTTTCAAACTCTGTTCATACTTTACATGACAGAGGTTTTCAGGAAATGTATAAAGAAGATGTATATGTGGATATATATATATATATATATCAGAACTTAATGAAGTATATCATAACTTCATTTCCTTTAATAATATTTCAAAGATTTAATCTATTCAAATCTTGTCTTGTAGTCTCATCTATGTGATGAACTGTTGAAAGCTCATTATACTTTGAACAGTGGTAGTTCAAGTAGCTTTATAAATGATATAAGTGTAGTGAAGTATTTGGTAACTTCATCCCTTGTTTTTACTTATATCTAGTAAGTAATTATCTTACACATGATAAAAGATTCTCGTAAGTATCCATTTAGATACTTATATTATTGTTATCACTATATATTATCTTGCGAGCTGTAAGGCTCACTCTTGCTTTATTTCTTCATCACACAACAACAGTTAGGAAGGATGGCCAGACTCCAGCAGACCCAGCGCAAGCGCGTGGGAAGCATCCCGCGTCTTCCCGTTGATGTTGTATCTGCTATAGCTGCAGAGGTAGATCTATTGTAGATCAGACCATCTACTTTTGAGAATCAATTATGTATAATTATAACTTGTGGCAGATAATGGCAATTAATTGTAAACTTATTAAGTAATCATTTTGGGTTGTAATAACTTTTAAATTGCGGATTCAAAGACTTGTACTTATTTCAATTTCATCTCTGAGACTATAACGGTTTGTGGTGTGTGTTAGTGTTGGGTCACAGCATGAGGTTATTTATTATTAATTAAGTGAAGTGATATTGTGGAAAGAAAGACCGTGACGACCCGGATCCCCGACCCCGGATCTGGGGGTGTTACAGGTTACACTTGCGTTGTTACGAAAGATAGTTATTAAAAATGAATCGTTGATTGTGTATTAACTTAGCATGTTGGTCCTTGATTATAGATCGTTACCCGAAGCCTCAAGACCACATTTCCCCTAGCACTCGAGGCAAGTTTTCAAAGTACTATCTTATAATATCCATGCTTTAAATACTGTTGTGATTATGATGCCATGCTTTACGGTGTAAAATAAATGAGTGATATATGCTTGTCTGTGATTTCAATACGCCTATAATGTGTGTTTATTTATGAAATATAATTTCATTCCATACAAGTACGAGAAGTTGAAATTTATTTCCGAGATAATACGTTATAGTGGGAGTAAGAGATAGTTTTAAAAATGATTTAATTCCGGGATTAGCCGGATGCGAGAGATTTCAATTTTGTTAAACAAAGTACGTTCGCGTAATATATATCGAGCGAACGATTGAGATTTGATTTTTATCAATATCTTTAATAAGTATTTGAATATTCATTTAAGGGATATCCTTATTTGATTAATTAGTTTGTAAATAATACTTTAAGGATTATTAAATATCCAGAAAATATTTAAAAATATATTGCATAGATTATAAATCAGTTCACTCTACTTAAAAAAAGTATTCAACTATTAAAAAGGTATTTATAGGGTATCAACTCTCGTCTTGATTATTTATTTAAGATTTATTCATTATTTAAACCTTATTTAAAAATATTCTAGAACCCTAAATATTTAGTAAAAATATTTTCCGGAGTTCTAAAAATTATTTAAAAATAGACGTAGTTCTCGAAGGTACTTTCTAAATTATTCAAACCTCAACGAAGGGATCAAACATATGAAACTTATAAAAACCTTGGGGAACTTAGTCTAGAAGCATAAGAGTTTTGCTTCTTCGCTCAGTGAAAAACAAGAAGACAATATATATGTATTCCCCTACTATAGTTAGGTATTTGAATATGATTTCAAGTTCAAAACTCTGACAACTCCCAAGGATCAATTGAAATAAAAATTGACGAATAAATCATCTGAATGAAGGTCAACTCCAAATGACCTATTCCTTTGAAAGGGTTTTAAAATGAAAGTTATCATTGTTGTTTATCTTGAGACTAGAATGTGGCCTTCCCGGTCAAGAGATAGTATCGGGCAGCGATCATAAGTGCAGTGGCGCATTGTACGGTTATGTGGACCGCGTGTGATTACTGAGTTTCAGACTTGCACGGTAATATGAGATAAGCCGTGTAGTGTCTTGATAAACTCAAAGATAGCTAGGTTAATTATCGCACGTCGGTTGACACCATCTACTAGTAGAGAAAGTTTGTGTATACGGCTGATCACTGCATACGTGGTTTATTCCAGTATAGTCCCTTTCCTTCCACTTTGGAAAAATTATTGTACAATTTACAACGGAAGGCCGATAAGGCCGAATTTTAAATCATAACATATATGATGTGAATATCAACTCCGGCTTATAATCCTGGTTCAAGTAAAATCTTGAAGTTTGGAAAAGAGATGAATGCAAGTGTAGAGGGGATATAATGTTATAGTTGATTTCAAGAATATAATAAATTTGACAAGTATATAAATTTTTAAGAGTCTTTGAAAATACAAAGTTCAATTATTGGTTTTCCTTATTCACACATACTCATATATGGATATGCATATCTTGCTGAGCTATAGTGCTCACTCTTTTTTTTATATATCATATCATAACAGATTACCAGCATGGTTCAGACCAGGACTACTTCCCGCAAGCAGGTAGGAGATGCTCATGAGTATCGTAGGTTGTTTGTGCGCCAGCTCCGTCAAGTAGACGAGTAGAGTTGGTTTCCCTTTTGTAAACTTTTATCTAAGAACTAAAACATTTGTGACCTGAGTCAGTCTCATGTAGAGCTGTCTTCGGTGTTCACCCTTTTGGGATAATTACATTTGGTTTGTAATGAACTTAACTAGCACGTGGATTATTTTGGTAATGTTTCTGAGCATATAACCTGTGCGTGTGTGAGTTATGAATGAAAAGGTCAAGTGATATTAGTAAAAGTGGTTTAATCAAATTTTGGTAAATAATAAGTGAGCGTAACACACCCGAATTCCCGACCTTGGATTTGGGAGTGTTACATATTACCTTATTGACTTGGACATGCACATCCTTCACCCCCTTTTTGTTATCATCAAGTAAGGTAGGGGATGAATTTTGAGAAACCACCAATTTTTGAAGAAGATGTGTTTAATGCACTTGATTGATAAGGACCTTGGTAATTGAATTCTCCACTGCTATCAGCCTTGAATCAAATGTTTCAATCTTACTACCTAAGTCAAAGTCCTTCCTGAGTTTCTGGTGAATGTCTTTCATTGTTGACTCAGGAAGTTTGAACTTCATTCTTTCATTGATGTCCTTTTTGACTTGCTCAATAGTGCTCTTGAAATCATCCACATCTTGACTTTGTTTGAGAGACTAAATTTTGTGCAGTTGTAGAGATTCAAGATGGGCTTGCAGAAGACATTTGGTATTGGCATTAATAGTGGCTTGGATGGTTGTTTGAGTTTGATGAATAAGCTTGAAAAGTATGGATTTAAAATAATGATCACTGCATTCTTTGGTGAGCATCCAGGCTAGAGTGACTGTGGATGAGCTAGGTCATGCATCTCCCCTATGTTCATGCCAGTTTCATCAACATCTTCTTCATTAGAGTCATCCCCAAAGGAGCCACCAGAATCTAACTCAAGATCATCACCGGCTGTAGATGGAAGAGAGTCGATTGCATCCTTTGACCTTAGAATAGAAGTTGTAGTGTGTAACAAATTGAGAGTCTTCTCAGTATCCTAATTTCCCTGTTCAGCTAGAATTTGATATGCTAGAACATGGTGAGTAAATGCCTCAGTATCAAAAGAGACATAATCTAGAACAACTTGATATTCTTGCTGAAATAGTATCTCTTTATCTGTATCATTGACATCCATTAACTCACTAATAATGGGATCTTCCCATTCTTCTTTACCTTCCTTTCTCTCATTTTCTCTCTATTTTTACATTAAGGGCTCCCCTTGGCTACCCACCCTCATAGCCTCACATTTACCATCTAAGGTGGGACTCCTCTCACTTTCTTTTTCCATGCTGAAAGAAATAGCATGCATATGTTCACTCTTTTCCTCTCCTTTTTCCTGGGAGAAACCAAGCCTTTCACTCATATCACTTCCTTCTCTCAATCCTAGAAGTGATTGTACAACTACTAAATCGTCTACACTTGTCAAAATTTTGGAAATTTCAAGTTGTGTAGACACTTCCAACGGATGAGAGACATCTTTCAAAATAGCAGTTATGAGAATCAATGGTGACTGCTGTTAGGCATATCTGTTGAAGGAAAATCACAGATCAATAGATGAGAAATATCCGTTGAAGAGGTAGAAATAAAAGGGTTAGGAGTTGAAACTACAGTTGAGTCTATGGTGATTGTTTCGAGATTTGTATGCACGGATTAATTAGTAGTTTCCAAAAGAAAGGGCAAATGAGCTAACAAATCATCAATAAGATGATGCTCACTTGCTTTAGATTTTGGCTCCTCCATGAGTTTCGGAGATGGAGAATCAGGAATTGATGTGTTTATCATATCCACATCCAATGAGTTTGTGGGAGAATTGTGTGTGTGAGGTATTTCAATTGAGAGAGAATTTGGCTGTGACTCCACATTTATTGGAGCCACATCAATCTGAGTTTAAGATGATGCAGTAACTGAGTCTTTGACTGTAGTTGGCACTGTGTGTGCACCCCGTGACTCCCCCAAAGTTTTTAATTTCTTCTTTCTAATGTAGGTTCAAGTTTGCCTATGGTGTCCCTATCCCTTTTTTCTGTACTCTTGGAGATGAGCTATTTTCAATAGTTACATCCTTTTGGGAGGATGCAACTAGCAATGTGCTACTTTCCTTATTAACCACCACAACTTATTGGGAGACTGTGGTGTGGCTAGGCTGGGATTCACTAACCTCACTCACCTTATCCTTAGGGCTTCTTTTATATTCACCTTGTCCCTCACCTTCCTTACCACCCTTCACACTCCCCTCTTGTGTTGTGGTAGTTTTTAAAACTAGTTTCTTTTGAGAGGAACTATAGTGGGGTTTCTTTGATTTGGATTTTGAAAATTTAGGTTTTGTGGCTTGGTAGTAATCTGTTTGGTCACAGTCACAGATGTCATAACCACGGTTGAATGCAAAGAACTGGAGGTTGGTAAAGAGTTGTGACAAAAACAGTTACCTCACTTACCTGAGGTGCCTCCATAATTGGAAGATAGTTGAGATGTACTTCACTATAAAGATTGTTCATGTTCAAATCAGCAAGTACCTCTCTTTTTGGACCCAACAATCAAGCTTATTTGTTGGGTTTTCAATCAAGAGGTCCTTAGAAACATGCTTTGATAGAATCATAAGAAACTTATCATAGTATATGTTCGTTGCCTTTTCTTGATATCTCCTAATTTATACCCTAATTCTATCATGACAGAGTTACTAAAGTTAAAGTACTTATCATTCAAAAGCATATAAAGCATGTTTATCATTGAGTAAGTAACTGCATCAAAGTTGCTAATTTTACTAGAAAATTATGACGGCCTTAACCCCGGGGTCAGGAGTTGACGTCACTAAATACAACAAATCACAATATAAACTACAAGATTATAATTAATATTAAACTATCATGACCCCGAACCAAGATCTGATCCAGGTTCAAGTATGATTCAAGTTATTCATTATTACAAACCGTTTATTCAAAAAGTCTGACATACTAACTTATTCAGCAACTCATCAGACCGCACATGGTCTGCTACTAACTACCTCTGAGGAGCTGGGTCCTGAAGGGGTTGAGACACGGTCCTGCCAAGGTCTGACTGGTCTTCTAGGAATCTGTGATATATAAATAATAGGTTGCAAGAGTGAGCATAATCGCTCAGTAGTACCAACATATGAATGTCAAGATAAAAATAATAATGTAAATAGTTATAGGAACATAACTACAATTCAACATGAAATCCGTAATCTGTAAAACATTTCGAGCGACAGTAAATAAAGAAAGCTGGGGTAACTGGATATCACTAACTAACATGCTCTTAACAAAACAAATATAGTTGTGTGATGTAAGTACCAGAGTCCAATTTTAGCATGTTATTTATAGTTAATATTCAATTGTATCAATCATTTATTCGCTTACGAGAATCCCAAAGCCAAATCAGATACATAATGGATATGTAAAGACAGCTGATCAGGCTATCAACACCAGACGACTCCAACTGCCATCCCATCAACCTGTTCCAAAACTCAGAGACTAGCTAGGTCTCTGACCTGTTGGACTAATCGGTTATGTAATGCGCGCGACCGAATCAGTCTCTTACGCAACCTCACTAGGCCACTCTGGCCCCTATATATCCATATCTGATCGTTTTATCCAGTTTTCAAAACACTTGTACCTATCCAAGTTTAAAAATCATTCATGATAACAGCACACTTAGAATCTTGTTCACAAATTGTTTCATTCAGGATAGGTACCTTTCGAAGTTACTTTTCCCCAAAACAGGTTTGAAAACAATTATTTATAACTAAAGGGATACGTAACTTAAAACATTTATGTTCCTTTACAGAAATAAAATAGTCTATTCATACGTACTGAACCATAAAAGAATGGTCAGGGTACTTTCCTTGCAACACTTTCAGAAACCCTAAGTAGCTTTTACGCTGACTTTGGTCCTTACGAAACTCGATTAGGATCTACAGTAACAGAATACCCTAATTAGTTATGTCGACATGCTTGATATCCTCGAATCCTAATAATCCAATTCGATAACCCGACTCGTATAACGATTATACACTTAATGACGTAATCCGTATTTATATAAGGGTAAAATGATTTATTTTGTAAAGTACGTGTCTCGTATTTAAAAATAATTTTAGAAAAAATTTGACAACTACTCCTCTATTTATAAGACTACCCGTCGAAACATAATCGATGTCAATAACCAACAATCACAATCCACAATTCCAATTTCAATACGACTAGTAACACAAACACTTATTTAATTTCAAAAGTAGGTTATAAGAATCATTTTTTATTTGTTTTATTAGTTTAGGACTCAGAATCAATTCATCACCGCCGACCATCCGCTCGTAAAAATTCTTCGCGGACGGCGGTAAAACTTTCGGGGTACCCGATTATTCGGGTTCCAACACAGAAATTTCACCGATTAATTTATAATCACAGCATGCAACAAAATATTTTCATTTTTGAAATATCAATTAAATTTTAATAGGAAATTGAAATCAAAACAGCAGCTACAGGACACGCGCACAAAGCACACGCGCGACCACCAGGACCAATCTGGTGGCCGGAAAAACACAGCAAACCAAAAAAAATAAGGCAGCACAAACTCAACTACACCAAGACAATATACACATATATATGAACACGCATATATATACATATATATGAACATACACACACACACACATATATATATATATATGAACCTGAATTAACCAACAATTACCACAACCGGAGAACAAGCTCACCGGAAAACGGAAACAACGGCGGCACCGGGAAGAACAGGAAGAAACAGGCGGAGTAATAGGGGAAAAAGAGAAACGAAGGGAGGAGAGAGGGAAACAGAGAATGAGGCGAGAGATGAGGAAGAGAGATAATAATCGAGAGACACGGCCGAGACAAAGAGAAATTGATATTTTCCCCAAAACAAACAACTGCTCAGCCTCCTGCCTCACCAATACACGGCACGTGTCCACTTTTATAGGATATGTGTCGTTTTATTATTTCGTTTCAACCGACTGCAAGCCTCGCACGCTCTTTTAATCAATTTAAATAGTACAATCCACGAATAAACATTAATCAAAACTGTACCAAAATAATCTTAAAATTTTATAAATATCCCGAAGTTAACTAAAACGTAAGTTTCATAATTTTAAAGCCATTTCTGAAATGCAATTTATACACGCTCTTAACAATTAAACGAATTAAAGCGCGAGTGAAATTAATCCCAAAAATTTCTAAAATAATTTTAAAACTTTCAGAATATTAAAAACTTAATAAAATATGAATTTCATAGTTTTTGAAGAGTTCTGGAATTAAATACTGATTTTATAAATAAATGCAATCAGAAAATTATTTAGAGATACATAATTAATGAAATATTGATTTCTAAATTTTATAAAATCCTAAAAATAATTATTGAAATTATAAAATCATAAAAACAATTTTAGAGGTAATCCAGATATTTATAAAAAAATAAAACTCCAATAAAATCACTTTAAATGCGAAACAAAAATAATACAACTCAATAATTAATTACGCAATTCACTCCCATACATCAATAAATCACAAATAAATAATAAGAACCAACTCACAGCTGTCAAAACCAATAAACACATTTTATTTAATTAATTATTCAACAATTACACTTTTAAACTAAAACAAAATATACAAGTCGTTATCTCCTTCCCCCTTAAAAAGATACTGTCCCCAGAATCTGACTTAACTAAACAAATGAGGATATTTATCAAGCATGTCTGACTCTAACTCCTAAGTACACTCTTCTACTCGAGGATTTCTCCAAAGTACTTTCACTATGGGGACTGACTTATTCCTAAGGACTCGCTCTTTACGATCTAAAATTTGGATTGGTTGTTCCACATAGGACAAATCGGGCTGAAGCTCAATTGGTTCGTATTCTATGACTTGATTTGAATCAAAAATATAGGGCTTCAACATGGATACGTGGAACATATTATGGATATGCTGCAGTTACGGCGAAATAGCTATGTCGTAAGCGACTTTCCCAATTTTCTTCAAAACTTCAAATGGTCCTATAAATCTGGGGCTAAGTTTACCTTTCTGACCAAATCGCATTAATCCTTTCCAAGGTGATACTTTTAGCAATACCAATGACCCTACTTCGAAATTCGTATCTTTTGGTGCAAATCTGCATTCAATCTCTGTCTATCCTGGGCTGCTTCTAACCTTTTCCGAATCAATACCACTGCATTTTTGGTCTGCTGGACCAGTTCAGGACCTAACACTTTCTTTTCTCGTACTTCATCCCAATACAATGGTGATCTGCACTTGCATCCATACAAATCTTCGTAAGGCGGCATTCCAATGCTGGCATAATAACTATTGTTGTACGAGAACTCAATCAAAGGTAAGTGTTCATCCCAATTTCCCTTAAAATCCAAAGCATAAACTCTTAACATATCTTCTATGGTCTGGTTTGTTCTCTCACTTTGACCGTCCGTCTGAGGATAATAGGCGGTACTCATATTCAACTTGGTTCCTAGACATTCTTGGAACTTGGTCCAAAACCTTGAAATAAATCTCGGGTCTCGATCTGATACAATGGACACAGGAACTCCATGCTTGGTTACTATTTCATCCAAATACAACCTAACTAGATTTTCTAAAGAATACCTTTCATTGATTGGGAAGAAATGTGTTGAGTTTATCAATCTGTCAATGATTACCCAAATAGCGTTATGATTAGCTCTCATCTTTGGCAATCCCACTACAAGATCCATTGCAATCTTTTCCCACTTCCACTGGGAAATCTCCAAAGGTTGTAACAGTCCACTTGGCCGTTGATGTTCCGCTTTTACCTTCTGGAACGCGTGACATTTGCTAACCTAATTTGCAATATCCTTCTTCATTCCTGGCCACCAGAAGTTTTTCTTCAAATCTTGGTACATCTTAGTGCTACCAGGATGGATAGAAAACTGAGAGTTGTGCGCTTCGGGTAACACTTCATTCTTCAATTCCGTCATATTTGGAATCCAAATTCTGGAAGAGAATTTAAACATACCTTGGCTATCCTTTTGGGTACACAATTCTTTTCCTTTCAGAATGTCCAAATCTTGCTCCATCACTTTCTCCTGACATCTTTTGATCTTTTCCATTAATGATGGATGAAAGGTAATCTCGTCAGTTGCTCCTTACGTTCTCTTGGTTATCGAACTTTATTTTCCATCTTTTCCAAGTCTCATGCTAACTCGTCCGCAATCTGAACCATATTCAGCTTCTCTTTTCTGCTCAAGGCATCAGCCACCATATTAACTTTAGCTGGATGATAGTTAATGGAACAATCATAGTCCTTGATTAACTCCAGCCATCTTCTCTGTCTCATGTTCAAATCCTTTTGACTGAATATGTATTTCAAGCTCTTATGATCCGTATAAATATCGCACTTTTCTCCATACAGGTAATGTCTCCGCATTTTTAAAGCAAATACTATAGCTGCCAACTCAAGATCATGAACTGGATACTTCTGCTCGTGAGGCTTTAGTTGTCTGGAGGCGTAGGCAATAACTTTATCATGTTGCATTAGTACGCAACCTAAACCCTTCAAAGAAGCGTCTCTATAAATCACAAAGTTTCCCGTCTCATCTGGCAATGCTAGTACTGGAGCTGATAGTAATCTCTTCTTCAGTTCCTGGAAGCTTTCTTCGCCTTTCTCTGTCCAAATAAATTTCTTATTCTTCCTAGTTAACTTGGTTAACGGAAATACAATCTTAGAAAAATCCTTCACAAATCTTCGGTAATATCCTACTAGCCCAAGAAAACTTCTCACTTTCGTCGGAGTCTTTGGTTTCTACCACTTAGATACTGCTTCGATCTTTACAGGGTCTACCTTGATACCTTCCTTTCTTACCACATGTCCAAGAAACTGTACCTCTGTTAACCAAAACTTACACTTGGAAAACTTCGCATACAGTTGTTTTTCTCTTAAACTTTGAAGGGAAATCCTTAGACGCGTTGTGTGATCTTCTAGAGTCTTTGAATAGATGAGGATGTCATCAATAAATATAATAACAAACTTATCCATGTACTCCTTATACACCCGGTTCATTATATCCATAAAAGCCGCTGGTGTATTGGTCAATCCAAATGACATTACTAAGAACTTATAATGGCCATACCTTGTTCTGAATGCAGTGTTGGGATATCTTCAAGCTTTATCTTCAGTTGGTGGTAGCCAGATCATAAGTCAATCTTTGAAAAATAGCATGCTCCCTTAAACTGATTAAACAAATCATCAATTCTTGGCAAAGGATACTTATTCTTTATCGTCAACTTGTTCAGCTCTCTATAGTCAATGCATAACATCATACTTTCATCCTTCTTCTTTACGAATAACACTGGAGCACCCTATGGAGAAATGCTTGGTCAGATGACTCCTTTATCCAACAGTTCCTAAAGTTTCTTGGCCAATTCCTTCATTTCCACTGGAGCCATTCGATATGGACCTTTGGAAACCGGTTCGGCCCCTGGTATCAAATCAATGGAGAACTATATTTCTCGATTAGGTGGTAATCCTGGAAATTCGTCTGCAAAGACATCGGGATATTCTCTTACTTTGGGAATCTCATCCAAAGTATGGGGTCTCTTTCTTAGTATCCACCACATGAGCCAAATATGCTACACACCCTTGCCACAATAATTTTTTTGCTTGCAGTACTGAAAAAACTCCTTGTCCCGCTTCTGTCTTTGATAGCTTATCCTTTCATTAACTGTGGTAAACATAATAACTCTTTTTTCTTGCAGTCAATATTTTCCTTATACAGAGACAACCAATCCATGCCTAATATAATATTAAATTCTCCTAACTCAAAAGGTATTAGGTCGGCAGGGATAGTATGTCCTAAAATCTCTATGGTGCAAACATAATTGACTTACAGGCACTTTATCCTTATTAGCCACCTCTATGGTCAAAGGTTCATCTAAGTCTTCCAACATTAATTGCATTTTATTCACACAGTTCATGGATATAAAAGATTTGGACGCCCCCGAATCAAATAAAAAGTTAACATACACAGAATTAAGAGAAAGCATACCTGCAACTACATCGAAATCATGAGCTAGAGATTTCTTAGTCATCTTAAAAGTTCTAGCTCTGGTGGTACTTGTTGCTAGTCCATAGGACACACTTCTACCTACAGTGCCCTGGGTAACTAATCTGTAATTCCTAGCAATATGCCCCACTTTGCGATAGCTGAAACAGGTTACTCCTTGGTTTTCAGATTTGCACTCAGTGGAATAATGACCCTTCTGGCAACACTTGGAACAGTTGACATTTTCTTTGCATTGACCACTGTGCTTCTTTCCGCATGTCTTGTAGTCAATCACTGGCTTATTGAACTTTATCGGAGTAGAACTAACTGAGGTAGTACTGGGTCTAGCTTGAGGAAATTCTGTCTCCTGAACTTCCTGTCTTTATTCTTTCCAAACCGGTGCTGAAACTCCTGGCTTACTGCTTCTTGTTCTGACCTTGCAGATCCACCTTCAAACTTTTTTTCTTCCCACCTTTCTCCTTAGCAGCTAACCTCTGGTCACTTTCTATTACCAAGGCAGCCTGAAATACCGAAGTATACGTCTTGAGTAGTAAGACTACAACTCCACTCCTAATCTTTGGCTTCAATCCTTATTGAAACCGCTTCACTCTCTGAGCTTCCGAACTCACATACTCTGGTGCTATACGAGCCAACTCTGTGAACTTGGCTTCATAATCTGTGACGCTTCTATCTCGTTGCTTCAATTCTAAAAACTCCACCTCTATCTGACTTTGGAGGCAATTCGGGAAATATTTTTCCAAGAACAGTTCTGTGAATCAGGTCCAGGGAATAGGACCTTTTCCTTCTAACGCTCGCGTAGACTCCCACCAATAGTTTGAATCATTTTTCAGACAATAACTAGCGCAATCTGTCTTTAAATGTAACGCCTGTAAATATTTGATATGAATGTAATATAATATTATGTTTTGTGCTATATAATATTTTATGTATTAGATGTCAGAAATTATGACAATCCAATGTGTTCGTATATATTCTTCATTGTGTAGCATTGCGAATATTATTAGATGATCTATAAGCGTATGATTAATTGTATGCAAGCAAATTTCGTTACATGATTAAATAATATTTGAGTTTAACGCAACTAGATAATAATTGTAATAGTTGCGATTAGACGATAGATTATAATTTGTATAATAGCGGCTTAAAATCAAATTATTTGCATTTTCTTATGTGACTTAGAGTTGTTAATCATATTTTTATGTGGCTTTTATATTAGAGTATTAATCCTAGAAAATTCTTTTAAAAGAAATTTTTGTTCAAAATTTTTGAAAACAATTTAAAAAATTTCTAAAATCTCATAGTATTTATGGTATTAACTTTGTGATTTATTGAGTTGTATTTTATTTACTAAAATCCATTCTTTTTAATCATACTTTTATTAATTAATAGATTACTAGTATACCCTTGCATGCATTTTGGGTTATAAAAGGGTCCAAGGCTAAGACCGTCAATTCCAACCCCACTAACTTGCTAGTTTACTTCTTTAACCTTGCATGCAATTTTGTTACAACTAGCAAGAGGTTTATTAGAGTAAATTCTCCATTAAACTACCATATTTTAGTAACAAAATCAAGAGGATACTCTCATTTTCATCACACACCCACTCAAACACCTCACCCTCACATCTCCTCTCTCCCTCTCGGCCGAAACTCACCCGCATCCCCACTCTTGCCATTTTTCTTCACTTATTTTCATTTTATTTCACTTCTCAAGTTAGTCAAGGCAAGATATTCATCATTTAGTGGAGTAGCTTCATTTTGAGGTGAGTTTTGTGCATGCATGTTGAAAAGCCGAAGTTAAGACCTTAGTTCTTGTGAACTCAAGGTTTCAACCATAGTGGCTTATAGAAATGAGAAAGATGTGATCTCGGAGAGGTGTTACACTTATATTTTTTCCAAGTCATAATCTTGTTCATAAATATTTGGCAATGATTTTTTTTAAGAGCTGAATGTAAAGTGCTGATTTTGGGAAGTTTTTATGAAAAATGACCATGCATGTTGATTTTTAAAGTATTGCTCTTTATAAATGTTGTTTTGTCAATATTAAACTCTTGAATGCTATTTTTCCTTCAAGATACCTTAAGTTTAGCACTTGCATGTTGATTTTAGCACTTGCATGTTGGATAAAGTACTTGCATATCGATTTATAAGTGATTTTCAAAGTAGAAACCATACTTGTTGATTTTGTGCTTTGGTACTTGACTTGTATGAGATGCATGCTATGGTCTTTGTTATAAAAATGTTAGATGAAGTATTCCATGATGATAATTGATTATATTCAGTAGATATCAAGTGATTATTTTGGGTTTATGGTTCGATTTTTTGCTTAAAACTAGAAGATGTGATATTGCCAATATAGTTGTTCTTTTAACCTCTTGATAATTGATTTTTGTGAGTTGCATGACATGATTCCTTTGATAAAATGCTAGTTTAGGTTATATATGATGATATGAGCTTAAGGTCGGTAGGTCTCATGAAGTTACCATGCATGTTTACTTCAAAAATAATACAACTCAATAATTAATTACGCAATTCACTCTCATACACCAATAAATCACAAATAAATAATAAGAACCAACTCACAGCTGTCAAAACCAATAAACACATTTTATATAATTAGTTATTCAATAATTACATTTTTTAAATAAAACAAAATGTACGAGTCATTATATCCTTCCCCCTTAAAAAGATTTTGTCCCCAGAATTTGACTTAACTAAACAAATGAGGATATTTATCAAGCATGTCTGACTTCAACTCCTAAGTAGACTCTTCTACTCGAGGATTTCTCCAAAGTACTTTAACTATGGGGATTGACTTATTCCTAAGGACTCGCTCTTTACGATCTAAAATTTGGATTGGTTGTTCCACATAGGACAAATCTGGCTGAAGCTCAATTGGTTCGTATTCAATGACTTAATTTGAATCAGGAATATAGGGCTTCAACATGGATACGTGGAACATATTATGGATATGCTGTAGTTGCGGCGGAAACGCTATGTCGTAAGCGACTTTCCCTATTTTCTTCAAAAGGTTCCATAAATCTTGGGCTAAGTTTACCTTTCTGACCAAATCGCATTAATCTTTTCCAAGGTGATACTTTTAGCAATACCAATGACCCTACTTTGAAATTCATATCTTTTTTGTGCAAATCTGCATTCTTTGTCTGTCTATCCTGGGCTGCTTCTAACCTTTTTCGAATCAATACCACTGCATCTTTGGTCTGCTGGACCAGTTCAAGACCTAACACTTTCATTTCTCGTACTTCATCCCAGAACAATGGTGATCTGCACTCGCATCCATACAAAGCTTCGTAAGGCGGCATTCCAATGCTGGCATGATAGCTATTGTTGTACGAGAACTCAATCAAAGGTAAGTGTTCGTCTCAATTTCCCTTAAAATACAAAGCATAAACTCTTAACATATCTTATATGGTCTGGTTTGTTCTCTCACTTTGACCGTCCATCTGAGGATAATAGGCGGTACTCATATTCAACTTGGTTCCTAGACATTCTTGGAACTTGGTCCAAAACCTTGAAATAAATCTTGGGTCTCGATCTGATACAATGGACACATGAACACCATGCTTGGTTACTATTTCATCCAAATACAACCTAACTAGATTTTCTAAAGAATACTTTTCGTTGATTGAGAGGAAATGTGATGACTTTGTCAATCTGTCAATGATTACCCAAATAGCATCATGATTAGCTCTCGTCTTTGGCAATCCCACTACAAGATCCATTACAATCGCTTCCTACTTCCACTGGGGAATCTCCAAAGGTTGTAACAGTCCACTTGGTCGTTGATGTTCCGCTTTTACCGTCTGGCACGCGTGACATTTGCTAACCCAATTTGCAATATCCTTCTTCATTCCTGGCCACCAGAAGTTTTTCTTCAAATCTTGGTACATCTTAGTGCTACCAGGGTGGATAGAAAACCAAGAGTTATGCACTTTGGGTAACACTTCATTCTTCAATTCCGTCACATTGGGAATCCAAATTCTGGAAGAGAATTTAAACATACCTTGGCTATCCTTTTGGGTACACAATTCTTCTCCTTTCAGAGTGTCCAATTCTTGCTCCTTCACGTTCTCCTGACATCTTTTGATCTTTTCCATTAATGTTGGCTGAAAGGTAATCTCGTACAGTTGCTCCTTACTTTCTCTTGGTATTCGAACTTCAGTTTCCATCTTTTACAAGTCTCGTGCTAACTCGTCCGCAATCTGAACCATATTCAGCTTCTCTTTTCTGCTCAAGGCGTCAGCCACCATATTGGCTTTACGTGGATGATAGTTAATGGAACAGTCATAGTCCTTGATTAACTCTAGCCATCTTCTATGTCTTATGATCAAATCCTTTTGAGTGAATATATATTTCAAGCTCTTATGATCCGTATAAAATATCGCACATTTCTTCATACAGGTAATGTCTCCACATTTTTAAAGCAAATACTATAGCTGTCAACTGAAGATCATGGACTGGATACTTCTGCTCGTGAGGCTTTAGTTGTATGGAGGCGTAGGCAATAACTTTATCATGTTGCATTAGTACGTAACCTAAACCCTTTAAAGAAGCATCTCTATAAATCACAAAGTTTCCCGTCTCATCTGGTAATGCTAGTACTGGAGCTGATACTAATCTCGTCTTCAGTTCCGGGAAGCTTTCTTCGCCTTTCTCTGTCCAAATGAATTTCTCGTTCTTCCTGGTTAACTTGGTTAACGGAGATACAATCTTACAAAAATCCTTCATAAACCTTCGATAATATCCTGCTAGCCTAAGAAAACTTCTCATTTTCGTCGGAGTCTTTGCTTTCTCCCACTTAGATACTGCTTCGATCTTTACAGGGTCTACCTTGATACCTTCCTTTCTTACCACATGTCCAAGAAACTGTACCTCTGTTAACCAAAACTTACACTTGGAAAACTTCGCATACAATTGTTTTTCTCTTAAACTTTGAAGGGCAATCCTTAGACGCGTTGCGTGATCTTTTAGAATCTTCGAATAGATGAGGATGTCATCAATAAATACAATTACAAACTTATCCAGGTACTCCTTATACACGCGGTTCATTAAATCCATAAAAGTCGCTGGTGTATTGGTCAATCCAAATGACATCACCAAGAACTTATAATGGCCATACCTTGTTCTGAATGCAGTGTTGGGGATAACTTCAAGCTTTATCTTCAGTTGGTGGTAGCCAGATCATAAGTCAATCTTTGAAAAATAGCATGCTCCCTTAAACTGATTAAACAAATCGTCAATTCTCGGCAAAGGATACTTATTCTTTATTGTCAACTTGTTCAGCTCTCTATAGTCAATGCATAACCTCATACTTCCATCCTTCTTCTTTACGAATAACACTGGAGCACCCCACGGAGAAACGCTTGGTCGGCTGACTCCTTTATCCAATAATTCCTAAAGTAGCTTGGCCAATTCCTTCATTTCCACTGGAGCCATTCGATATGGAGCTTTGGAAACCGGTTCGGCTCCTGGTATCAAATCAATGGAGAACTCTATTTCTCGATTAGGTGGTAATCCTGGCAATTCTTCTGGAAATACGTCGGGATATTCTCTTACTTTGGGAATCTCAACCAAAGTAGGGGGTCTCTTTCTTAGTATCCACCACATGAGCCAAATATGCTTCACACCCTTGCCACAACAATTTCTTTGCTTGCAGTACTGAAAGAAACTTCTTGTCCCGCTTCTGTCCTTGGTAGCTTATGCTTTCATTATCTGTGGTATACATAATAACTCCTTTTTTCTTGAGTCAATATTTGCATTATACAGAGACAACCAATCCATGCCTAAAATAATATTAAATTCTCCTAACTCAAAAGGTATTAGGTCGGCAGGAATAGTATGTCCTAAAATCTCTATGATGCACACATAATTGACTTACAGGCACTTTATCCTTATTATCCATCTCTACGGTCAAAGGTTCATCTAAGTCTTCCAATATTAATTGCATTTTATTCACACAGTTAATGGATATAAAAGATTTGGATGCCCCTGAATCAAATAAAAAGTTAACAGGCACAAAATTAAGAGAAAGCATACCTGCAACTACATCGAAATCCTGAGCCAGAGATTTCTTAGTCATATTAAAAGTTCTAGCTCTGGTGGTACTTGTTGCTGGTCCTTAGGACACACTTCTACCTACACTTCCCTGGGTAACTGATCTGCAATTCCTAGCAATATGCCCCACTTTGCCGCACCTGAATCAAGTTACTCCTTGGTTCTCGGATTTGCACTCAGTGGAATAATGACCCTTCTGGCCACACTTGGAACAGTTGACGTTTTCTTTGCATTGACCACTGTGCTTCTTTCCGCATGTCTTGTAGTCGATCACTGGTTTATTGAACTTTATCGGAGTAGAACTAACTGAGGTAGTACTGGGCCTAGCTTGAGGAAATTCTGTCTCCTGAACTTCCTGTCTTTATTCTTTCCAAAACGGTGCTGAAACTTCTGGCTTTCTGCTTCTTGTTCTGACCTTGCAGATCCACCTTCAAATTTTCTTTTCTTCCCACCTTTCTCCTTAACAGCTAACCTCTGGTCATTTTCTATTACCAAGACAGCCTGAAATACCGAAGTATACGTCTTGAGTTGTAAGGCTACAACTCCACTCCTAATCTCTGGCTTCAATCCTTGTTGAAACCGCTTCAGTCTCTGAGCTTCCGAACTCATATAATCTGGTGCTATACGAGCCAACTCCATGAACCTGGCTTCATACTCTATGACGCTTCTGTCTCCTTGCTTCAATTCTAAAAACTGCACCTCCATCTGACTTTGGAGGCAATCCGGGAAATATTTTTCCAAGAATAATTCTGTGAATCGGGTCCAGGGAATAGGACATTTTCCTTCTAACGCTCGCGTAGACTCCCACCAATAGTTTGAATCATTTTTCAGATAATAACTAGCGTAATCTGTCTTTAAATGTAACGCCTATAAATATTTGATATGAATGTAATATAATACTATGTTTTGTGCTATATAATTTTTTTTGTATTAGATGTCAGAAATTATGAGAATCCAATGTCTTCGTATATATTCTTCATTGTGTGGCATTGCGAATATTGTTAGATGATCTATAAGCGTATGATTAATTGTATGCAAGCAAATTTCGTTACGTGATTAAATAATATTTAGTTTAACGCGATTAGATAATAATTGTAATAGTTGCGATTTGACGATAGATTATAATTTGTATAATAGCGGCTTATAATCAAATTATTTGCATTTTCTTATGTGACTTAGAGTTGTTAATCATATTTTTATATGGCTTGTATATTAGAGTATTAATCCTAGAAAAAAATTTTAAAAGATATTCTTGTTCAAATTTTTTGAAAACAATTTTATAAAAATTCTGAAATCTCATAGTATTTATGGTATTAACTTTGTGATTTATTGAGTTGTATTTTATTTACTAAAATCCATTATTTTTAATCATACTTTTATTAATTAATAGATTACTAGTATACCCTTGCTTGCATTTTGGGTTATAAAAGGGTCCAAGGCTAAGACCGTCAATTCCAATCCCACTAACTTGCTAGTTTACTTCTTTAACCTTGCATGAAATTTTGTTACAACTAGCAAGAGGTTTATTAGAGTAAATTCTCCATTAAACTACCACATTTTAGTAACAAAACCAAGAGGATATTCTCATTTTCATCACACACCCACTCAAACACCTCACCCTCTCCTCTCCTCTCCTCTCTCCCTCTCGGCCGAAGCTCACCCCCATCCCCACTCTTGCCATTTTTCTTCACTTTTTTTCATTTTATTTCACTTCTTAAGTAGTCAAGCCAAGATATTCATCATTTAGTGGAGTTGCTTTATTTTGAGGTGAGTTTTCTGCATGCATGTTGAAAAGCCGAAGTTAAGACCTTAGTTCTTGTGAACTCAAGGTTTCAACCATAGTGGATTATAGAAATGAGCAAGATGTGATCTTGGAGAGGTGTTACACTTATATTTTTTCCAAGTCATAATCCCGTTCATAAACATTTGGCAATGATTTTTTTAAGAGCCGAATGTAAAGTGTTGATTTTGGGAAGTTTTTATGAAAAATGACCATGCATGTTGATTTTTAAAGTATTGCTCTTTATAAATGTTGTTTTGTCAATATTAAACTCTTGAATGCTATTTTTCCTTCAAGATACCTTAATTTTAGCACTTGCATGTTGATTTTAGCACTTGCATGTTGGATAAAGTACTTGCATGTCAATTTACAAGTGATTTTCAAAGTAGAAACCATACTTGTTGATTTTGTGCTTTGGTACTTGACTTGTGTGAGATGCATACTATGGTCTTTGTTATAAAAATGCTAGATGAAGTATTCCATGATGATAAATGATTATATTCAGTAGATATCAAGTGATTATTTTGGGTTTATGGTTCAAATTTATGCTTAAAACTCGAATATGTGATATTGCCAATATAGTTGTTCTTTTAACCTCTTCATAATTGATTTTTGTGAGTTGCATGCCATGATTCCTTTGATAAAATGCTATTTTAGTTTATATATGATGATATAAGCTTAAGGTCAGTAGGTGTCTTGAAGTTACCATGCATGTTTACTTCAAATTTTTGCCTTAAAAATGCTAAGTGATGGCTTGACTTGTGATGTGTTACTTTGCTTGTCTTTATATTTGGTTTTAATGCTTAAGGAATTGTAAATGAACCTTATATATTTATAATAAGTAGGTGTAAGTGTATGTTAAGACTTTCATTGGTTGGTTGTTGATTGTTTTTGAAGTAATGTAGGGAGTTAAGGTGGAAGGAGTCACTTGGTCATAGTTGGGCAGATTTTTGTACTAGAACTTTAGGTCATTTTAGGTACGTTTTAGCAAGGCCTTGGTAGGCCTGAGCTCAAGGGAGTTGGGACTTGGTTCATACTTGAGTCCAGTAGCTTTAGATTGAATAAAAACTTGCATTTGGTTAGATGCACACCCACAAACCCAAGAGCAGCTCAGAACAGGGCAGATTTGAGTAAACTTGACTTTTGATTTATTATCATCATGTCATAGGTTAGGCCTTCATGGGGCTTTGGTCTAAATAGATATATGAAGTCTTAGGAAGCTTAAAATGCCATTAAAACCAGTAATTGAATTAGATAAATATGTTTTAAGTTGGTAAAATCAGGGCAGTGTGGTAATCAGGGGAGGAAGATTTGTGTCAACTTCCACTTAAGGCCTAGGGAGGACTAAGTGAGGCCTTTGAATCATTCCAACTTTGAGAGTCATTTCAGAGTCTTAATAACCTTTGAGAGTTGGTTTGAAGTGAAGGCCCAAGGTGGAGATACCTTATTTCCACCAAAACACCTGAGAGTCACCATTAGAGTTGCCTTTGGAAACTTTAGAGAAGTGCATTGCATTTGTGTGTCTTTTAAGTGAGGCCTTGATGTCAAACCAATTGCTAAAGTTAGCTTAAAGTCATAAGAAGTCATAGGAGTCATAAAATATCAAAGTACCAAGGTAGAAATTCATATTTTTTCCAAGGCACACAATTGGTGCCATGGTGTACATTCGGGTAAGTTAAGTAGTGTGCATTGCAATTGTGAGTTATTTGAATTGAGGCACAAGTGCGACTTACTAAATATAGGTTAAGTTGAGGTCTATAAAGGAGGATTAGGGGTATTAGTCTTGATAATTATATGTTATATGGTTAATTGCTTAAGTGACTAAGGTAGAAAAATCTAAATGTGTTATTGTCATGCCATTTCTTGCTAAGTGTTATGTGGATGATGTAAAGCATATATTACTTGTAATTAGTTGAGTTTAAGTATATATATGTATATATGTATATATATATATATTTATAGTATACGCAAAAGGGTAGTTAGCAAGAGTTGTGACGAGGAAACTATTCATTAAAGGTTCAAGTAGGAGGCCAAGATAGGAGCCCATAGAGGATTCCATTCAAGTACTCAGTAAGCATGTCCAGGCAAGTCAACTCTCAACTTACCTCTATAATTTTGGTCATGTGATTAATTACCCTGTGAATGCATGGCTACAGTTTCAATAAGATTAACTAGTCCCTGACATCACCCAAAGATTAGATCTTGAATTTAGTTAATCGCTTTCATAATTGAATTGATCCCTTTTCGTCACATATTACCCCATGCCCATGTGAATACCCTACAATAGTTCCTTAATATATCAAGTAAATCCTAAAACCCTCATAAATTATAATCATTTCTTTTGGAAACCATTGAACCGTTAGTTGAACCTCTATCTATCATTGTGGGTAATCAAGAACAAGTATCTGTTAAAAGTATTTGCCCCCGGTGTAAAGAAGAGTTTAAAGGACAGAAACAAGTTAAAATATTTCTAACAATGATTCAAGATAAAAAGTTGTTAAGACAAGGGTGTGAAGGGTATTTGGATCATGTAATTGATAGATCTAAGGAGACGCCGAATATAGAAAGTATCCCGATAGTTAGCGAATTTCCTGATGTATTTCCGGACAAACTTCCTGGATTGCCGCCTGATTGTCAAATTGAGTTTTCTATCGACTTATCACCCGATATGGAACCTGTATCGAAGGCACCTTATCATATGGCACCGACATAAATGAATGAATTGGCCAAGTAACTACAAGAATTATTAGATAAAGGAGTTATAAGGTCGAGTGTATCTCCGTGGGGTGCTCCAGTTCTGTTTATGAAAAAGAAAGATGGAAGTATGAGATTGTGCATCGACTATAGAGAGTTGAACAAATTGACAATTAAGAATAGGTACCCTTTACCTCGTATTGATGATTTGTTTGATCAACTTAAGGGAGAAGCTTACTTCTCAAAGATTGACTTACGATCGAGATATCATCAGTTAAAGATTAAGCCGGAAGACACTTTTTCTCTTAGCGCTTATAACACCAGTGGGACCTTACCAAAGACTGCTTTTAGAACCAGATACGGACATTACGAGTTTCTAGTTATGGCATTCGGATTGACAAATGCACCAGCCGCCTTTATGGATCTGATGAACCGACTATTTAAGGACTATTTGGACAAGTTTGTCATTGTGTTTATCGATGACATTCTAATATACTCAAAGACTGAGGAAGAACATGCTGAACATCTGAGAATATCTTTAGAGACTTTAAGAAAGGAGAAGTTATATGACAAGTTTTTGAAGTGTGAATTCTGGCTGCGAGAAGTTCAATTTCTAGGGCATATTGTCGGAAGTGAAGGAATTCGAGTTGATCCCGCAAAGATAGAAGCTGTAATGAATTGGGAAAGGCCGAAGACCCCGACTGAAGTTATAAGTTTCAGGGGATTGGCCGGATATTATCGAATATTTGTGAAGGATTTCTCAAAGATTGCAGTACCATTGACAAAATTGACCCGAAAGAATGAGAAGTTTGAATGGACAGAGAGTTGTGAAAAGAGTTTTCAAGAATTGAAGCATAAGTTAGTCACCGCTGCAGTACTAGCCCTGTCAGATGATCAAGGAGACTTTGTAATATTCAGCAATGCGTCACATAAAGGATTGGGATGTGTTTTAATGTAACACGGGAAGGTGATAGCCTACGCGTTAAGACAACTTAAGCCTCACGAGCAAAGGTACCCAACTAATGACTTGGAACTGGCTGCAATTGTATTTGCTTGAAGCTGTGGAGACATTACCTATATGGAGAGAAATACGAGATATATACGGATCACAAGAGCCTGAAGTACATTTTCACTCAAAAGGAATTAAATATGAGGCAACGAAGATGGTTGGAGTTAATTAAGGACTACGATTGCACGATCAATTATCATTTTGGGAAAGCAAATATAGTAGTGGATGCTTTAAGTCGCAAGGAGAGATTGAATGTGTTGACTATGGCCCAAGAGTTATCAAAGGAATTTGAGAAAATGGGAATTGAGATTCGAGCTCCAAGTGCACCTACAGAAATGATTTGTACGATGACATTTTAACCAGAATTATTACAAAAGATTAAAAAGTGCCAAAAAGAAGTGATGAATTAAAGGATGAATGAGTTGACCGGAGAAGAGATTTGCACTCAAAAAGATAACCAAGGAATTCTAAGATTATCCTCAAGAATTTGGATACCGAATGTGGAAGAATTGAAGAATGAGATTTTGAAGGATGCTCACAACTCAGAATTTTCTATTCACCCGGAAAGCACAAAAATGTACCAAGATTTGAAACAGAACTTTTGGTGGCTGTATATGAAGAAGGAGATTGCACAATGGATTAGTAGATGTTACAGTTGCCAAAGGGTAAAAGCTGAACATCAGAAACCGAGTGGACTAATTCAACCCTTAAAGATACCTGAATGGAAGTGGGAGCACATTGTAATGGACTTTATAGTTGGATTACCAAGGAAAAAATCTAATCACGATGCTATTTGGGTAATAATTGATCGCTTGACTAAGTCGGTTCATTTTCTACCGATCAACGAGAGATTCTCAATGGACAAGCTGATTCATATGTATTTAAAGGAAATTATTACTCGTCATGGAGTTTCAGTATCTATTGTGTCAGATAGAGACCCTCGTTTCAACTCCAAATTTTGGAAGCAATTTCAAGAACATTTGGGATCTCAACTCAAGATGAGCACTGCCTATCACCCACAGACAGATGGGAAAAGTGAGCGAATGATCAGACAATAGAAGACATGTTGAGATCTTGTGCTTTGGACTTCAAAGGAAATTGGGATGAACATTTGCCTCTGGTAGAGTTTTCATATAACAATAGCTTGCATGCTAGTATTGGAATGCCCCCGTACGAAGCTCTTTATGGAAGGAAGTGTAGATCACCTATTTATTGGGATGAAGTTGGAGAGCGAAAGGTATTTAGCCCCGAACTGATTCAACAAACGAAAGAAGCGGTAAATTTGATTTGAAATCGATTGATCGTGGCTCAGGATAGACAACAAAAGTATGTTGATCCACGCAGAAAGGACGGAGAGTATGAAATAGGAGAAACCGTTCTGTTGAAAGCGTCGCCCTGGAAAGGGATAGTTAGATTTGGCAAGAAAGGAAAGTTGAGTCCAATATTTGTCGGACCTTTTGAGATTTTGGGTAAAGTTGGAAAAGTGGCATATGAGTTGGCCTTACCGCCTCAAATGCAGCACATTCACAACATTTTTCATGTATCATTGCTTAAGAAGTTCAACTCGAATGCCAAATGTATCATAGAGAATGAACCAGAGGAGATTGAGCCAAATTTGTCTTATATCGAGCAGCGGGTAGCATTCTAGATAGAAAGGATAAAGTGTTAAGGAATAGAATAGTTCCTTTAGTGAAAGATTTGTTCAGAAATCCCAAAGTTAAAGAGTCAACAGGGGAATTAGAAAGTGATATATAGATAAGTATCCTCATCTGTTTGCTTAGATTCTGGGGACAGAATCCTTTAAGGGGGAAGGTTGTAACGCCTGTAAATATTTGATATGAATGTAATATAATATTCAGTTTTATGCTATATAATTTTTTGTGTATTAGATGTCAGAAATTATGAGAATCCAATATGTTCGTATACATTTTTCGTTGTGTGGCATTGCGAATATTTTTAGATGATCTATAAGCGTATGATTAATTATACCCAAGAAAATTTCATTACACGATCAAATAATATTTGAGTTTAATGCGAATAGATAATAATTGTAATAGTTGTGATTAGACGATAGATTATAATTCATAAAAATACGGCTTAGAATCAAATTATTTGCATTTTTTTATGTGACTTAGAGTTGTTAATCATATTTTTATGTGGCTTGTATATTAGAGTATTAATCCTAGAAAATTCTTTTAAAAGATGTTCCTGTTCAACATTTTTGAAAATAATTTTATAAAAATTCTAAAATCTGATAGTATTTATGGTATTAATTTTGTGATTTATGGAGTTGTATTTTATTTTCTAAAATCCATTGTTTTTAATCATACTTTTATTAATTAATAGATTACTAGTATACCTTGCATGCATTTTGGTTTATAAAAGGGTCCAAGGCTAAGACCGTCAATTCCAACCCCATTAACTTGCTAGTTTACTTCTTTAACCTTGCATGCAATTTTGTTACAATTAGCAAGAGGGTTATTAGAGTAAATTCTTCATCCCACTACCACATTTTAGTAACAAAACCAAGAGGATAATCTCATTTTCATCACCCACCCACTTAAACACCTTACCCTCTCCTCTCCTCTCTCCCTCTTGGCCGAATCTCACCCCCATCCCCACTCTTGCCATTTTTCTTCACTACTTTTCATTTTCTTTCACTTCTCAAGTTAGTCAAGCCAAGTTCTTCATCATGTAGTGGAGTAGCTTTATTTTGAGGTGAGTTTTGTGCATGCATGTTGAAAAGCCGAAGTTAAGACCTTAGTTCTTGTGAACTCAAGGTTTCAACCATGGTAGCTTATAGAAATGAGCTAGATGTGATCTTGGAGAGGTTTTACACTTCTATTTTTTCCAAGGCATAATCTTGTTCATAAAAAATTGGCAATGATTTTTTTAAGAGCCGAATGTAAAGTATTGATTTTGGGAAGTTTTTATGAAAAATGACCATGCATGTTAATTTTTAAAGTCTTGCTCTTTATAAATGTTGTTTTGTCAAGATTAAACTCTTGAATGCTATTTTTTCTTCAATATACCTTAAGTTTAGTACTTGCATGTTGATTTTAGCACTTGCATGTTGGATATAGTACTTGCATGTTGATTTACAAGTGATTTTCAAAGTAGAAACCATACTTGTTGATTTTGTGCTTTGGTACTTGACTTGTGTGAGATGCATGATGTGGTCTTTGTTATAAAAATGCTAGATGAACTACTCCATGATGATAAGTGATTATATTCAGTAGATATCAAGTGATTATTTAGGGTTTATGGTTCAAATGTTTTCTTAAAACTCGAAGATGTGATATTGCCAATATAGTTATTCTTTTAACCTCTTGATAATAGATTTTTTTGAGTTGCATGCCATGATTCCTTTGATAAAATACTATTTTAGGTTATATATGATGATATGAGCTTAAGTTTAGTAGGTGTCATGAAGTTACCATGCATGTTTCCTTCAAATTTTTGCCTTAAAAATGCTAAGTGATGGTTCGACTTTTGATGTGTTACTTTGCTTGTCTTTATATTTGTTTTTCATGCTTAAGGAATTGTAAATGAACCTTATATGTTGATAATAAGTAGGTGTAAGTGTATGTTAAGAATTTCCTTGGTTGATTGTTTTTGGAGTAATGTAGGGAGTTAAGGTGGAAGGAGTCACTTGGTCATAGCTGGGCAGATTTTTGTACTAGAAGTTTAGGTCATTTTAGGTGAGTTTTAGCAAGGCCTTGGTAGGCCTGAGCTCAAGGGAGTTGGTACTTGACTCATACTTGAGTCCAGTAGTTTTATATTGAATAGAAACTTTCATTTGGTTAGGTGTACACACACAAACCCGAGAGCAGCTCAGAACAGGGCAGATTTGAGTAAACTTGACTTTTGATTGATTATCATCATGTCATAGATTAGACCTTCATGGGGATTTGGTCTAAATATATATAATGAATTCTTAAGAAGCTTAAAAAGCCATTAAAACAGTAATTGAATTGGATAAATGAGTTTTAAGTTGGTAAAATTAGGGCAGTGTGGTAATTAGAGGAGGCAGTTTTGTGTCAACTTCCACTTAAGGCCTAGGGAGGCCTGAGTGAGGCCCTTAAGTTATTCCAACTTTTAGAGTCAGTTTAGAGTCTTAATAACCTTTTATAGTTGTTTTGGAGTGAAGGCCCAAGGTGGAGATACCTTATTTCCACCAAAACACCTGAGAGTCACCATTAGAGTTGCCTTATGAAACTTTAGAGAAGTGCATTGCATTTGTGTGACCTTTAAGTGAGGCCTTGATGTCAAACCAATTTCTAAAGTTAGATTAAATTCATAAGAAGTCATAGAAGTCAGAATATAGCAAAGGCCCAAGGTATAAATTCATATTTTTTCCAAGGCACATAATTGGTGCCAAGGTGTACATTCGGGTAAGTTAAGTATTGTGCATTGCAAAAGTCATTTGAATTGAGGCACAAGTGTGCCTTACTAAATCTAGGTTGATTTGAGGTGTGTAAAGGAGGATTAGGGGTATTAGTCTTGATAATTATATATTATATGGTTAATTGCTTAATTGACTAAGGTAGAAAAATCTAAATGTGCTATTGCCATGCCATTTCTTGCTAAGTGTTATGTGGATTATGTGAAGCATATATTACTTGTAATTACTTGAGTTTAAGTATATATATATATATATATATATGTGTGTGTGTGTGTGTGTGTGTGTATATATGTATATATATATTTATAGTATACGAGAAAGGGTAGTTAGCAAGAGTTGTGACGAGGATACTATTCATTATAGGTTCAAGTAGGAGGCCAAGAAAGGAGCCCATAGACGATTCCATTCAAGTACTCAGTAAGCGTAGTCCAGGAAAGTGAACTCACAACTTACCTCTATAATTCTAGTCCCGCGATCAATTACCCTGTGAATGCATGACTACAGTTTCAATAAGATTAATTAGTCCCTGACATCACCCAATGATTAGATCTTGAATTTATTTAATCGCTTTCATACTTAAATTAATCCCTTTTCATCACATATTACCTCATACCCATGTGAATACCCTACAATAGTTCCTTAATATATCAAGTGAATCCTAAAATCCTCATAAATTAGAATCATTTCTTTTGGAAACCCAAATACTAATAACATTCCCTCATTTGAACTTTGACAATACCAACCCTTGTTATCTTATCCTTGATCAAGAACCCTTTGAAATTAAAATAAATTGATTAATAGGAATTGGATGGTATGTTTTGATAAGACTGAGGCGCCAGTCACTGTTAAAACCTCAGTAGCAGGGAGCCTGATGGTTTTATATGGCCAATGTGTGCGAAAGATCCTTAATAGTTGTGAATTACTTGTTATATGGTTCAGAGCTTTGATATGGGTTGATCACCCCTCATCGCTCATAGCGCCATAAGATTTCCAATTTTATTCACTTATTAAAAACTTGATCTTTTATTTGAGATTTATATTGTTAATTATCTTCTATTATCATTTTATTGAGTATATGATGCATTGTTATTCACTGTTATTCACTTGCTGAGCGTTTTGCTCATTAATATTGTTATTGATGTTATCCCTTCAGTGAAACCCGAAGATGGTTCGTTTCAAGCAAACCGTGTGTAAGACTTCTGGGGACTCGGGGTATGCCTACCGTCATATGTTGGAGCAGGTAGGGAACTAGTAGTTCCCTAAGGTTTATAAACTTTGGGATTATAATTTGGTAGTAATTTGACTCAAGTTATTTTTGGTCTGTAATAATAAAGATGTTAGATGTTGTTCAAACTCATTCCTGTGGATTTGGGGATTGTGGTTAAAGGTTATAGCTTTATTATTCTATCTTTTGTAGTACTTTACCGTTTAATTAATATTATGTATATTTCTGCTAGTTAGTAGTGTGGGTCCGTCACATTAAATCCTTACTCACCTTGGTGAGTGCAAAAGCTTTCTCCATTTCCTTTAACCAGATCCTGGCAGTAACAGGATCCACTTCACCTTTAAATTCTGGTGGTTTCACAGCCTGTAAAGACTTAAAACTAATAGCTTGGGTCATCCCCCTCATCTGGTGCTGCTTTTGGATTTGCAGTTGCTGCTGTTGGATTTGCTGTTGTTGTTGTTGTATGAGCTCCTACTGTTGTTGTTGCTGTTGTTGCTGGAATTGTTGTTGCTGTTGTTGGAATTGTTGTTGTTGTTGGACCAGCTGAGTAGACTGCTGATGCAACAAATCTATCAATTCACTCATGGAGGGATCCCTAACAGATCCGTTGTTGGGTTGAGGATTCTTCTTTGGTGGCATTCTCCTCATATATAAGAAAATGGATTGCTCCAAACAGTTTATACATATGTACCAGGAGAGTGTTGCCACTAAGACAATATCCTCATCCCTAGTTAATTGGATCCATCCTGAGTGAATGATCATATTCTAGAATTACCAGCAACAGAAGCAACAATAATAGTAACAACAATAATAACAATGCACAAGTATATATGAAAATTGAATAATATAATAAAGCAACTACTATATAACAACCAACAGAATTCCAACTGATACAACTGAAATCCAACTAAAAACCATCCGAATACACAACAAAACTGGCTATCATAGCAGCCTCCGACTACTACAAACTACAAAAACATAATGTACATATATAAAGGAAATAACTACAGAACTCCTGCAGACCAACTCTGAGCTCTGTCTATCACTGCTGCCCCTCTGCTCTAACCACTGCCACTACCGTTGCCACCAATAGAGCCTAACTCGAACACCAACCACTTAACCAGGTCCTGGTACTGAATGGCCCTGAACTCTGAGCTAATAAAAGGGTCAATAGACCTAGCTCTCTCAACAGCAATCTAAGTCAAAGACCTCACTCGGGCCTGAATATGAGGTGAAGGGGCAGGGATGCCCTGAAAAGGTCCAACTGGCACTCGATCGAGGTGCGCGACCAGCTCCGGGCTCTGCTCTCTAATGAAAGACCTATTCACCGCTCGATGAACATGATAGGGAATCGGGGAGGAAGCACTTGTAGGAGCAGATGGAGGAACCGGAGGTCTCGAGGAAGAAGAACTGGGACCACAACCTGGTGGAAAGTCCCTAATAGCAGATACTGATCTCCGTACCCAACAGGGACGGGTACTAGGTCCAGGGATATCCCTCGGTACAAATGGGGGAACTGGTGGGGGAGGCAAAAGAGTCTCCTCAGCTACAACATCCAAGGTCCTCTCTGAGTCGGAATTGTCTGAGTCTAATTGGTTCTCCCGAGATGGAGACCTGGAGATCACTGTAGGCCACTGCCACCAAGATAAATATACAGGAAAGACACGACAAGGTTAAGGCAGTTCTATCAAAACATCAATAGGTGTTAGGGTAACACTGTCAGAACCCTCGACTGACTCTAAGATTTGCTCCTCTAAATGAGTTGCTGACTCACACCTTAAGATACAGTTTTCATACCTTTTTGACTCAATCTCTAACCTGAATCAGGGACTTGAACCTGTAGCTCTAATACCAACTGTGACGGCCTCAACCCTGGGGTCAGGAGTTGACGTCACTAAACACAACAAACCAGAATATAAACTACAAGATTATTATTAATATTAAACTATCACGACCCCGAACCAATATTTGATCCAGGTTCAAGTATGATTCAAGTTATTCATTATTACAAAACATTTATTCAAAAAGTCTGACACATTAACTTATTCAGCAACTCATCAGACCGTACATGGTCTGATACTCACTACCTCTGAGGAGCCGGGTCCTGAAGGGGCTGAGACACGGTTTCGCCAAGGTCTGACTGGTCTTCAAAGCATTTACGATATATATATAACAGGTTGCAAGGGTGAGCATAATCGCTCAGCGGTACCAATGTATGAATATCAAGATAAAAACAGTAATAAACAGTTATATGAAAAGAACTATTATTCAACATGAAATCTGCAATCTATAAAACATTTCGAGCGACAGTAAATAAAGAAAGCCGAGGTAACTGGATATCACTGACTATCATGCTCTTAACAAAACAAACGTAGTTGTGTGCTGTGTAAGTACCAGAGTCCAATTTTAGCATGCTATTCACATTTATTATTCAACTGTATCAATCATTTATTCCTATACGTAATGGATATGTGAAGACAGCTGATCAGGCTATCAACACCAGACGGCTCCAACTGCCATCCCATCAAACTGTTCCGGAACTCAGAGACTAACTAGGTCTCTGACCTGTTGGACTGATTGGTTATGTAATACGCGCAACCGAATCAGCCTCTTACGCAACCTCACTAGGCCACTCTGGCCCCTATGTATCCCATATTTGATCGTTTTATCCAGTTTTCAAAACACTTGTACCTATCCCATTTTAAAAATCATCCGTTTTAACAACACACTTAGAACCTGGTTCATAAATTATTTCATTCAAGATAGGTACCTTTCGAAGTTACTTTTCCCCAAAACAGGTTTAAAACAATTATTTATAACTAAGGGGATACGTAACTTAAAACATTTATGTTCCTTTACGAAAATAAAATAACAGTCTATTCATACGTACTGAACCATAAAAGAATGGTCAGGGTACTTACCTTGCAACGCTTTCGGAAACCCTAAGTAGATTTTACATTGACTTCGGTCCTTGCGAAATTCGACTGGGATCTACAGTAACAGAATACCATAATTAGTTATGTCGACATGCTTGATATCCTCGAAACCTAATAATCCAATTCGATAACCCGACTCGTATAACGATTATACACATAATCACATAATCCGTATTCACATAAGGGTAAAATGTTTTATTTTGTAAAGTACATGTCTCGTATTTAAAAATAATTTTAGAAAAAATTTGGCAGCGACTCCTCTGTTTATAAGACTACCCGTCGAAACATAATCGACGTCAATAACCAACAATCATAATCCACAGTTCCTATTTCAATACGACTCGTAACACAAACACTTATTTAATTTTGAAAGTAGGTTATACGAATCATTTTTTATTTGTTTTATTAGTTTAGGACTCAGAATTAATTCATCACCGCCCACCGTCCGCTCGTAAAATTCATCGCGGACGGTGGAAAACTTTCGGGGCACCCGATTATTCGGGTTCCAACACGGAAATTTTGTCGATTAATTTATAATCACTACACGCAATAAAATTATTTCATTTTTGAAATATCAATTAAATTTCAATAGGAAATGGAAATCAAAATAGGCAGCTACAAGACACGCGCACAGAGCACACGCGCGACCACCAGGACCAAGCCGGTGGCCGGAAAAACACAGTAAACCGGAAAAAAATAAGGCGGCATAGACTTAACTACACCAAGCCAATATACACATATATATGAACACACACACAGATATATATATATATATATATATAAACCCGAATTAACCAACAGTTACCACAACCGGAGAACAAGTTCACCGGAAAATGAAAACCACGGCGGCACCGGGAAGAACAGGAAGAAACATGCGGCATAACAGGAGAAAAACAGAAACAAGGGGAGGAGAGAGAGAAACAGAGAATGAGGCGAGAGATTGTGAGGAAGAGAGATAATAATCGAGAGACACAACTGAGACAAAGGGCAATTGATATTTTCTCCAAAATAAACAGCTCCTCAGCCTCCTGCCTCACCAACACACGGCACGTGTACAATTTTATTGGATACGTGTCATTTTATTATTTCGTTTTAACCGACTGCAAGCCTCGTACACTATTTTAATCCATTTTAATGGTACAATCCGCGAATAAGCATTAATCAAAACCGTACCAAAATAATCTTAAAATTTTATAAATATCCCGAAGTTAATTAAAACGTAGGTTTCATAATTTTAAAGCCAATTCTGAAACACAACTTATACCCGCTCTTAACAATTAAAGAATCAACGCGCGGGTGAAATTAATCCCAAAAATTTCCAGAATAATTTTAAAATTTCAAAATATTAAAAACTTATTAAAATATGAATTTCATAATTTTTAAAGAGTCCTGGAATTAAATACTGATTTAACAAATAAATGCAATCAAAAAATTATTTATATATAAATAATTAATGAAATATTGATTTCTAAATTTTATAAAATCCTAAAAATAATTATTGAAATTATAAAATCAGAAAAACAATTTTTGAGGTAATTCAGATATTTATAAAAAATAAAACTATAATAAAATCACTTTAAATGCGAAACAAAAATAATACAACTCAATAATTAATTATGCAATTCAATCCCATACACCAAGAAATCATAAATAAATAATAAAAACCAACGCACAGTTGTCAAAACTAATAAACACATTTTTTTCATTAATTATTCAACTTTTAAAATAAAACAAAATATATGAGTCGTTATAAACATGATTTTTTAAAAAATTACAGAGAAAATTCTTTTCTACGGCCCATTCTCCTAATCTCACCTAGTTTGGCAAGATTGAGAGAATAGCCTATTGAAATAAGCTTGGTGCTCACATCTGTGTCTGTGTGTAAAACATTAGTGTTGTTTTTAGAAAAATGGAAGCAAACTTGTATTTCATCACAATTAATATAGTAATTATTAACTTTAAGAGAGAAGGCAATGGTTTTGTCCTTGGAGTTGTACACAGCCGTAGTCCAGATCTGCTCCACAACTTCATAATAGATTAGTTGAGACTCAGGCATAACATACCTTAGTTTTCAAGTGAGAAAGAAGTCCATCATTTTGTGATAGTCGTCATAAGCAGCAATGTTCTTGTCCACCAGTGCCACGAAGTTGTTCTTCTCATAGACAAATCCAAATTGAGACATAATCTTGACTACAAGTGCCATTTTTGTAATTGAAGCAATAATAGAGAAAGAAGGTTTTTGGAGATGAAGAGAGTAAAATGGCTTTAAAAATAATGAGAAAGATAACAGTAAAATGAAAAATAAAAGGGGTTTTTGTACTTTCTCAAAAAAAAATTGTAAGTACAATGAAGTACCCAATAAAATTTTCCAGAATAGTCGTTTAAAAATGAAATAAACTGTAGAAATTCTAAAGATTATCCATCGACATATACATACATTTTGTAAGTAAATTTGATTGATAATGTATAGAATTAACATCTATGATTAAAGAAATTCAACGGATATAGATTAAACAAATATCTGTCGAGATATAAAGTACCCAGAAAAATATTTGATTTTCAACAGATAATGAAATTCAACAGATATTCATTTTAAACGGATAACATCCGTCAAGATATAAATTTTGACTTAGCCAAAATTTTATATCTTTAGGAAAAACCAAATTTTTTTATGGTTGTATTACGAATTGCTTAGACAACAAAATAAATTAGGAATAATTAAGCACACCTAACTTACTTACCAACCTAGTGAAAATTGACTCATCAAGTGGCTTGGTAAAGATGTCTGCAAGTTGCTGCTCACTTGGAACAAAATGAAGTTCCACAGTACCATTCATGACATGTTCTCGAATGAAATGGTTCTCGATGTCAATGTGCTTTGTCCTTGAATGTTGTACAGGATTTTCAGTAATGGCAATGGCACTTGTGTTGTCACAGAAAATTGGAATCTTGTCCACATGTAGACCATAATCCAAAAGTTGATTCTTCATCCATAAAATCTGTGCACAACAGCTACCAGCAGCAATATATTCAGGCTCAGTTGTGAAAGTAGAAACTGAGTTTTGTTTCTTACTAAACCAGGACACTAACTTGTTTCCTAGAAATTAACAAGTTCTTGTTGTACTTTTTCTATATATTCTACAACTTGCATAATATGCATCTGAATAACCATTTAGATCAAAACCAGAATCTCTTGGATACCTAATGCCAATTTTTGGTGTTCCTGTGAGATATCTGAAAATTCTCTTAATAGCTACTAATGAGATTCTATAGGATCAGCTTGAAATCTAGCATAAAGACAAGTAGAAAACATTAAATATGGCCTACTGGCTGTTAAATATAAAAGTAAACCTACCATGCCTCTATAATTTGAAATATCTACAGACTTTTCAGTTGTGTTTATTTCAAGTTTAGTGGCAGTGGCCATATGAGTTTTTGCAGATGTGTTATCCATTAAGTCAAACTTCTTTAAAAGATCATGAATGTATTTGGTTTGACTAATAAATATTCCATCACTAACTTTTTTAACTTGGAGACCAAGAAAGTAAGTTCGTTCTCCCATCATGCTCATTTCATACTTGCTTTGCATTAGTTTGGCAAACTTTTTACAAAGTTTTTCATCTGTAGAGCCAAAGATAATATCATCTACATATATTTGAACAAGTATCCTAGAGCCATTAACATTTCTAAAGAAAAGAGTTTGTCAACAGTACCTCTGGTGAAATGATTTTCGAAGGAATTTTGACAAAGTATTATACCATGCACTAGGTGCTTTCTTCAATCCATAGAGTGCTTTCAAAATATAGTAAACATATTCTAAAAAGTTGGGGTCTTCAAAACCAGGAGGCTTACTGAAATAGACTTCCTCCTCCAAATCTCCATTTAGAAAGGCACTCTTTACATCCATTTGATAGACTTTAAAATTGGCATGGGCTACATAGGCTAGAAATATTCTGATAGCTTCAAGTCTTGCAATAGGAGCAAAATTTTTATCAAAATCTATCCCTTCCTATTGACAATAGCCTTTAGCAATCAATCTGGCTTTGTTCCTTATGACTATGCCATTCTCATTCATCTTGCTTCTGAATACCCATTTGGTGTCAATAGGATTCTTGCCTTTTGATTTGGGTACTAGCTTTCATACTCCATTCCTTTCAAATTGGTTTAGCTCTTCTTGCATGGCTAAAATCCAATCAGGATCCAAAAAAGCTTCTTCTACCTTCTTTGGCTCTTCCTGTGACAGGAAGCTACTATATTAGACATTCATCTTGAGTTGCTTTTTTTTTACACTCTTGAAGATGCATCACCAATAACTAGTTCAAATGGGTGATCTCTAGTCCATTTCCTTTGTTGTGGTAGATTAGCTCTAGATGAAGAGGCCTCAAAGTTGTCTTGATGTGTGACTGAGTTTTGATGAATAGAAAGTCCCCCCGAGTTTGTGGATCTTGGACTTGAATTTGGAGTCCTCTTTATATGTGATATAAAATGACTTTCAACTCCTATTGATGGCTCAACGGATGTTGAATTTTGCTTTTCGACGGATGATACAGTTTGTCTGTCAACGGGTGATGCACCATGTCTTTCAACGGATGCTGCACTTTTTCTTTCGACGAATGATACACTTTGTCTTTCGATGGATGTAGAATTATGGGCTTTATTTTTCACTGATTTTTCTGCATACTCCTTAAAAATTATTTCTTGATCACTTTCATCATCACTATCATCACAGTTTAACTCAACATTGTCAAATTTGAGGCTTTCATGAAAACCTTCATCTTGCAGTCCTTCAATCTTCTTATCATCAAACACAACATGTATGGATTCTATAACAATTTTGGTTCTTAGATTGTAGACTCTATATGTTTTTCCAACAGCATACCCAACAAAGAATCCTTCATCATCTTTGGTATCAAACTTTCCATGTTGCTCAGTTTGATTCCTTAGTATGTAGCATTTACATCCAAAGACATGAAGAAAGTTCAGTGTTGGTTTCCTGTTCTTGAACAATTGATAGGAAGTCATGCATTTTGCTTGATTGACCAAAAAAATATTCTTAGTGTAGCATGCAATATTTACAGCTTCTGCCCAGAAATAAGTTTGTAACTTTGATTCTTCTAGCATTGTCCTTGCAGCTTCAATAAGAGATCTATTCTATCTTTCCACCACTCCATTTTGTTGTGAAGTCCTTGCTACTGAAAACTCATGCATGATCCCATTTTTTTCACAAAATAACCTCATTCCAGAATTTTTGAACTCAGTTCCATTGTCACTCTTGATTCTTCTAACTTTGAGATTAGGATGATTATTGACCTGCCTTACATGATTGATAATAATTTCACTAGATTCATCTTTAGATTTGAGGAAATATGTCCAAGTAAACTTTGAGAAATCATCCACAATCACCAGGCAATATCTTTTCTTTGGGATTGACAACATATTGAAGGTCCAAATAAGTCCATGTGCAATAGTTGCAGTGGTTCTTCAATTGCAGATTCAAGCTTCCTTTTGAATGATATCTTGATTTGTTTTCTCTCTTGGCAGACATCACACAATACATCTTTTGAGAACTCAACTTGAGGAATGCCTCTTACGAGGTCTTTCCTGATTAGTTCATTCATAGTCTTGAAGTTCAGATGGGATAACTTCTTGTGCCATAGCCAACTTTCATCTTGACTTGCTTTGCTGAAAAGACAAGTGATTGAATATGAATTTATTGAGTTGAAGTCAGCTAGATACACATTTTCTTTTCTCACTCCTGTGAGAATCACTTTGTTGTTCTTATTGTTTTTAAAAACATAGGCTTCTGAATTGAAGGCTAAAAAATTGCCCTTATCACATAGTTGGCTGACACTCAAAAGATTGTGTTTGAGTCCATCCACCAGAGCAACTTCTTCAATAATGACATTGTCTTTTGAAATCAAGCCATATCACACAGTATACCATTTGTTGTCATCTCCAAAAGTAATACTTGGGCAAGCTCTCTCCTTGAATTCAATGAGCATGGAAGAATCTCTAGTCATGTGCCTTGAGCAACCACTATCCAGATACCAAAGATTCCTTCCGTTTCCCTGCACACATCAAAATCAAATTAAGTTGATTTTGGTACCCAAGTTTCCTTGGGTCCTACCTTGTTAGCCTTTTTTTAGGTTTCTTGGGCTTTTCCTCACTTGACTTGGGTTATTGAGATGCAAACTTGGTCATTAGAGTAGGGCTTTGAAAACCACTCATAATTACAGAATTAGTATGCACATGTTGGTTAACATGAAATGGCATATTATGTGCAAACATGTTATTCCGGTATGGTATGCTAAATGGAATTTGAGGTATATTGAATGCAATATAGTAAAATTTTGTGCAAATGGCATATTAGCAAATTGTGCATTCAAATTTTGTGCAGGCATAACATTCATAGGCATTGTGGGCATGTTGGGAAATGAGGGAGGTGCAGACATGGGTGCAGACAGCAGATTTGCAATTAATACACAAATTATTAACACTACCACACTTAACACAAATTTTTCTAGGTGCATATTTATCAGGTGTGTAGTTGTTACGTTTGTTAATTCCTACTTTCCCATCCGGTTGTTTTTCCTTTTGGAATCTTTCTTGACCTCAATTTTCTCCAATCTGTCATTCAGTTGCTTCATTGACAGATGTCCCCCATTCACTCTTTTGTTCTCCTTGACTTGACTTGATTCTCCTGTAACAAAGTTCTTGGAAACTAATCCTTATTTCTCATTGAGTTTATGTAACGCCTTCCAGACCCGGGGTATAAGTCTGGGGGTTACTAGCTAATCAACAAACCTGTACAACCTGATTAACAAATAATAAAGAAATGAATCTAAACCCCTTTAACACTAACCAGGATCTTTTTAGGGTGAAGTATGAAAACAAGAACCACTAACTACTTTTATTACAAACCAAATTCAAAATCTCACAAACTCTCTTTATTACAAACCATTGTCTAATCAGTTTTAAACTAAGTTCATCTTTTTATTCAAACACACACCCTAACTATCTACACACCACCTGTTCGGGCAACTCAAAGCTTTTTTCCTGGATTGGGATCAACACCTTAGGTATGAGAGGATCCCGAGGCTTGACCCGCTTCTTTACCACTCGATTCCTGATGGGTTTCATATTCCTTCTTAACTGAAAATAATAAGGTGAATAACAACAAAAAGGATGAGCTAAAAATTGCTCAACAAGTCCGCAAAATATAAACAGTGTTAAAGCAATTTAAATGAAACCGTAACCTGGGTATATCTGTAAAGATATAACCCCGCGAGAATAGAAAGAAGGCCATTATTGGAGAATACAAACGAACTAAACTGGACATAAGTTTGCATCTATACTCTGCTGATCAGCCAGGATACAATGCAGATCTATATCCCACTATATAGATCCAATCGGGCACCTAGGCACTACGGCCCATCTCAAGGATCCGGTTATGTCCCGATCCTTAGGATTAAGTAAACTTAATCCCCAAAGTATTATTATCCAGTCCCTGGAATAGCAACCGGAATAATCGGTATGCTTTGACATATTCTAATCACCAGAATATATCAATAATTGTGAGTAACAATTGGAATATGAACAATGAATTTAAATGAAAAGGATAAGCAAGATTCGAAATGAAATATGAACAAGAGAATTAAAAGAGTACAAGCGTAATAAGAATCTGAAGAAATATCACTATTCTGAAAGTAGAATAGGGGAAAAACTTGCCTTCTGCGCGACTCACTGCAATTAAATCACTTTCGTCCATCACCTACTCAACCTGCCTTGCTGGCTTAGCTTCTGTTAGCAAAAATAGACTCGTTAAGCTACTTCGTACTTCAATTGTATCTTGAATCGACTTCACATCGTTCCTATTGTCTACCCATGCGCTTATGACTGGCTCGTATATTATATATTAGCAAGTAAGACTCGATTAATCACATAATACACATAAGCACATAAGCACATAATCATTTTTATAGTTAAAATAATTTTTAGAATTAAAATCGACTCGCTGATCGCTTCACTGATCATCATCTGCCTTGTTTCCCATTTTTTCGGAATTTTTCGGATTCGTCTCGGCACGCATTTTGACTGATAATCAAAAAAATAACAAAGTTAACTAATTTCTAGAAGAGATTAGGCTTTATTATTATTTTTAATAAAAAAAATTCGTTTTCTGAGTCAAAGGGCTTTCGTTTCGCTCAAATCGGACTAACGGTCTAATTAATATAAATTAAACACTGATAATTCAATTTATTATTCAATATAAATAATTATTACTAATTTTTAAACCCTAAAATAATTTTTAAATAATTATTTAAGAAAATCAGAGTCAAAAATAATTTTTCTATAATTTTTGGAATTAAAATGAGTTTGTTATGATTTATTAAAAATTATTTGATTGATTATCGAAGTAATTAATCATTTTTAAATAATTAATAAATAATAAATAACTAATAAATATTTAATAAATAAATATTTAATAATTTATAATAATTAATCCCTAATTATTAGGATTAATTACAATTTATTACAAATATTTACAATTTATTATTACTTACTCGATTAGATCGATCATTTACAAATAAATAATCGATACAATTAGCTGTTGCTTTATCTATCGAATAATTAGTAATTATTCGAATCAGAATCCAACTCAACGATCTACTACTCGTATTAATACGAGTTACTCACCCTTCTCGTATAATTATTGAAACATTATGGTTATTATTACAATTTATATGATTTAAATCAATTATCTGTATTTAATTATTCGTTATGAATAATTAACTATCGCTCAAATGATAATAATCGAACTTATCGTTCAATTACTCGTGTAGATACGAGTTACTCGTTTTATTTAACTAATTATCGAATCTTTAAATAATAATATTCGATTAATTTTAATCCTTAATTATTAAGTAATTATTTAATTACTAAATAATAAATAACTAGGTAAATAATTAGATAAGTAATTAAATAATTAATTAAATAACTAAATTCGAATTTATAAATTAATAAAATAATTTAGGAATTATTAATAAAAAATTTCAGAATTTAAAACTAATTTTTAAATAGATTTTTAGAATTAATAAAAGTGATTTTTTAACTTTATAAAATATAATTAAATAATAAAAATCGAGAAACAGGAACAGGAAACTGATTTGGGGCTTTTCAGGATCAAACCCGGGTCATTTCCCGGGTCGTAACCGGGTCGACTCGGGTCGCTCAAGAACAGCGGCGGGTCGTCGGTCGAAGAAGCAGATTCCGGCGACCCCTCCCCAGTTTCCGGCAGCCATCAAATCTCGACCAAAACGAGATGAAATCGAGTGATTTAAAGAGGGCTTTCACTCAGTTTCATCCCGGGAACTCGACCCTAACGTCTAAAACAACCGACGATTGCTGGGTTGTCTTCTCCGGCCAAAAGCAGAGCTTTTCCGGCGGGTTAAACCGAAAAAACGGATCTTGTTAAAACGGAAACCAAATTCGATGATTTGGGTGTTAAATCAAAGCTTAAAACATTTACAATCGATCCCCAACCACCACAACAGTCACAGATCAATCAATAATTCAGAAAATTAAAAACAAAATTGTCAGAATTTCAAGACTTCGTTCATCACTTTCAGGGAATCGTTTGGTCCAAATATATACTCGAATTGATTGTACACAACCTAAAGAAGCTATATCAATCATCCATAACATCTAATAACCCCTGGAATTAAAAGACCTAATTCGATGCATAAACCATAAAAAATTAAATTGAAAAACGATGCAGTTAAACATGAAATTGATAATAAAATCAGATAGTAGAGCTCAAGAGCTTTCTATTGACTACTTATATGTCTGATTTGGAGGTCGGAATCACGATCAAATCTCCGGTTGAAGTCAAGAACACCAAACCCTAATTTCTGGAAAATTTGGGGAAATTGCAGAATTTTCTGATTTTTAATTAAATAAATTAATAATAATTAGGGTATTTATAGCTGTAAAATTAATACTCCTAAATAAAATTAAGGGGCTAATTATACATCTAATAAAAATATATGGCCCTAATTTTTATAATTTTTGAGTATTAAAGTTTAATTTATAAATATTTTATATATACAATATATATGTCATAATTTTCCAAAAATTGTGAATAATGCAAAAATACAAAGAAATGGTATAAATAAAAGTCCTATAATTTTATAAAAATAAAAATATGATTTTTATGGGGTTTTTAACACCCAATGGGGCCCGGAAAAGTCATTTTTCTCAAAACAAGAAAATTTATAAAATGTCTAGATGTTCAGAATAATGCGATGGTAAAGGCCGTTTAATGAAAAATAAAGCCCATTATTTTATTTGAAATACTGGATTTAAAATCATGTTTTGGGTCGTAAAATGTTTAAAATGAAACTTATGAATGCAAAATAAAATATGTGAAAAATATCTTTAAAATACCGGAATAACATAGAATACACGTAACACGTAGCAATTAGGTTTTGACAGATGATTACACATAATAACACATTAATACACATAATTTATTATAAATATGATATAATACAGTCGTAAATTTCCCAGACGTTACAGTTTAGCTAGCTTAGCTTTGCTAATTGGTTTCTTTTAATTGACGGATGTGGTTCCTTGTCTTTCGACAGATAATCCCTTTTGGCTTTTGACGGATAAACTTCATCATCCGTTGATTCCACATCAATTGATAATCCTTCTACCGACACATGATCCAGTTTCTGCTTGCTCTTTTTCCAGGCTTCTTCACATAATGATTCTATACCTTGAACCTTAACAATTAAGGCATTTACATTTATTAATGATTTCCAGGACTTGATTACTTCTTGCTCACTTCAAGATGCTTTCTTAATATTTCTTCTTTCTTCAAAGATTCACTCAATTCATCTTTTGCAATTTTTCACTCTATCTTTAGTTTCTCAAACTCAACAAATTGAGTTTCTAGCACAGTATTCCTCTCACTTAAAAATAGATTATTATCTTTAATTTTTATGTTTTCTTTAGAAAGTGATTTAAGTGTAACACACAAATGATATAATTTTATTTACATGTCATTTATAGCATCATTACACTCATCTTTAGAATGGTGTTCTAGATTAGTAGTGATAACCTGATTGCTTGAAGAACTGATTTGTGCTTCATCTGATTTGGCCATTAGGGCAAAATTGATATAGCTTGTTTCTTCATCTTCATCTACCCCATTAGCTGCCCAGTCTTTTTCCTGAGTCAGGAAAGCCCTTTCCGTTTGTTTGAGCAGTTCAAAGTACTTCTTCTTGTAGTCCACATGCTCAAATTTCTTTTTATCAGAATCAGGCTTTCTGCATTTATTGGAAAAATGACCACCCAAGCCACATTTGAAACATTGAATTTAGATTTATCCACCATATTTCTATTTGGATTGGTTTCTCCAAAAATCTTTTTAATTTGAGCTTGGAAAATCTTCTTGATAGGAAAGCTAGATGTTCATCCATGTCCTCCATTTCATCCTAACTAAAATGGTCTTCATGCTCAACCATTGGCCCTTTTACTTTGCCTTCACAAACCCTTGAGTTTGGTGTAGATTTCACAGCTTCAACCTTCATCTCATTCATTCTCTCTTGTTCAACTACCAATGCAATAGATCCTCCCTTCTTCCTTCCTTTTTCTAGCTGCTCATCTTGTTCCAACTCAAGCTCATAAGTCTTTAGAATGCCATATAGTCTCTCCAAAGTAAACTCCTTATAATCTTGAGAGTTTCTAAGAGAGATAGTCATAGGTTTCAGTCTTTCGGTAGAGATATAAGGAATTTTAGGTTTGAATCTTTTGTCTGGTAGACTCTTCCATGCAGCTTCAGTGCATTTTGTAGTTTTTGAAACCTACTGAAAATGTCACTTAAAGACTCATTTTCTTCATAATGAAAGTGCTCATACTGCTGTATTAAAAGTTGCATCTTATTTTCCCTCAGTTGTTCAGTTCCATCACATATGATTTGAATTGTATCCCAAATATCCTTAGCAGATTTACAGTTGATAACATTGTCAAACATATCACTATCAAGACCATTGAGCAAAATGTTCATAGCCTTTTTATCTTTGTGCACTTGCTCAATGTCTTCATCTGTCCATTTTGATTGAGGCTTTGTAATTGTCTGCCCATTGCCAGCAGCTCCTTCAACGTCTGTTACAGCTTTGCGAGGAACATGAGGGCATTTCTCAATGCAATCAACATACCTTTCATCTTGAGAGAGAAGATGCAGGTGCATTTTCACCTATCAATGGTGATATTCGTCTTTTTCTAGAAAAGGAATCTTTACTCTAACATCCTCCCTACTCATGTTGTTAGTTATTTTGATCTTTAGACTCTTAATGTGTCAAGAGCTTGCGCTGATACCAATTGTTATTCCTAAAAAATCTAACAATAGAATTACAGAAGGGGGGTTGAATATAATTCTTGGTTTCTTTTGGAAATTAAGAAAACTCTATACCAAAATATATCCATGTTTGAATATGCAAGTGTGTGGAAATAAAATATATAGGTATTTAAAACACAAAGTAATTAAACACAAAGATTTAAAAACTTTCTAGTGGATTGATCTTTTCCACTAGAAATATATTGATTGAGAACTCTGTGATGCAAGAATACACACAGCTGCTTACAAGTAAAGTTACAAAGAAAAAACAGAGAAATTCCTAACAGATATAGCTTTTTCTATTTCACAGTGCAATCGATTATTATTCTTCTTGTTACTCTTGGTTTATATATCAACAAGTTACATATGAAAAAGACAAACAAATAAAATAAAATGTCTAAGTCTAATCACATGTTTCTTCATCTCTCTATCCAGCATCTTTGTATATCTTCAAGTAAGCATGGAAATGGAAATACTTCTTTGTTCTCGTAAACCTGCTAATAGGTTGCCACATTCCTTTTGTATACAATCAAACCATGTGACTGTCAAGTCACTATCAATAGCTATTTGAATTTTTTATCCGTTGTGACTTTATAGATTATCTGTTGAGTCTTTATTGGGTCATCCGTTGATAGTATCTTGAGTCATCCGTCGAAGCCTTATAGAATCATCCGTTGAAAGTATTTTCATACCAGTTGACACAATTTCATTTATGCAAAATTACAAGGCATCTAATATTTACAATTAGCCAACCTATTTTGCATATCATTCTAGTAGTCAACATAACTTAGAATATCCTACAACCTCTAATTCTCTAAGACATTACAGTATACAAGAATGTGCTACAAAAACTTATTTAAACATAAGATACTCAATCAATGGATGAACAAGTGTGGTTATCCGTTGATAGTTACAAATACACTTAATTAAATCTACTAAGGTTTTTTTTGTGAAGTATCATCAAGCCTACAACATATTAACACTAAATATATTATATTTAGGATTGTATTGGAGTGTTGTATCATAATTTATATTTCAGTAATCATTTTTTATTTATGATTGTATTAAAAAAACATTACTTATTCTAGTAAGATATAATCTTAACCGTCTGTTTTTTATTTTATCAAATCAACAGTTGAGATTGTTTTGACGGTACTTGACCAAAGTTTTGGATAACAAGTACCTTACAATCATTATATGTTATATATAAAGGATATATTGAGTCTTCTTATAAATGCTTTTACTTCAACTTTCTCAAAATCTCATGTTCTTTTTTACCTTACCACATTAATCACGTTCCTCGAGTCTTAGACATTCATATGTGTTATTTTATAAATTTCGTACTTGTATTACTTAAATTCCCTTAAGGGCAAGATTACACAATAGAAAATCAGGAGCAGTAAAGCACCACTCCTTAATATATGACATTGAATAAGCAGTTTGTGCTAAGAATTGGCTACACTATTCGTAGATCGGCGAACAAATGCAACTAACACTTTTATAAAATGTTTAAGTAAATCCTGACAATCCTCAGCGAGCGTATGAAATTTCGATCTTCCTTGGAACCCATGCAGTGCATCAACTAAGAATTTAGCATCATACTCAATGATACATTTATACGATCTCCACTCCTGTATCCAAGATAAATCCTCCTTGAAACTTAAGGCTTCTGCTTCCCTCGCAAGTGGTCGATATCGCATTATATTTGTTCGGCTCGAAGAAAAGCTCTATGTTCATCCCACACTACACAATCCACTCCCACCTCATTCCCTAGACTACAAGCTGTATCTATATTAATTTTAAGCCACCCAGGTGGAGGCTTGAACCACTTTCTACTCCGACCTTGACTAGTGTCATGATTCTTTCCTTCTTCGTCTCGAGCTTTATCTCACTCCACAAGCATGTTAGAAGCCATTGATTTAACGTCAAATTTTGAAATGTACGCCTTCTCCCACACCCATCTATTATTTCTACTATACAAGCACCAACACAGCAACCCAATCATCCCGCAATGCTGATCACTATTAAATTCAAATTCCCATCACATCACATTTATAACTGTATCACTACCATCAGCCAATAGACTATTTTACAATCCCACTGGTGCCCAAATCTCCTTAACAAAAACACAGTTGAACAACACATGTACATCTATTTCTGTAATATCTTGACACCAAGAGCATAGATGCGATATATTGACCCAGTTTGTTGTGGGTAACACACCCCTAGCTGCACCCCAAACTAGATTAGTGGCCTTACCTGGGAGTTTCAATCACCATAGCTTCAACCAGAACTCCTGTCTATGCATTCTGATTCACCCCTTAACCGTCTATACCCACTTTTAACCGAAAAGTTATCGTCATCCTCCAAAATCCAGTACCAATCATCCTGTTTATCACTCCGAGGAATTGGAACTTGTTTTATAAGTTTCTTGTCACGCTCGTTACACAAGCTCTATAAAATTCCTACATTCCATCACGTCTTAGTAACATCCATAAAATTTTGCACCATTACTTGTTTCTACATCCCATCTATTCTTTTAGCCCTCCTAGGAATTTCTACGCCTGCTCCCACACCCAACTGTTGATACACTTCTCTTCTATTCTCAATTTCATGTTTGTTTCAAAATAATTATTATCAAGATTATGACTTACTAGCTTATATCCCGTCCGATGCAACATTTTTAAATTTTACCTTTTAAATTTTTTTATTTTTTAAAATTTATTTTTAAAATTTTTTAATGTGTAAATATAGTTATTTTTGACATTGTTGCATTATTATTTTTATTTTATATAGTTTTTTATAATATTGTTGTAACAGATATGCATATAATGTATTTAATTGGCAGAATACCTAATTGAAAGCAAGTCAAACTCAAGATATATTGTTGAACATCAGTTGAGACATTGCCAAAAAAACAATGACTTTTATTACTATTTGGAACCAGCCTCTAAACATTCGAAAAAATATGAAGTCCTTCGGTTAGAGCCATGACTGAAGTAGAATTCCCTTTACTAAATAAAAACACATCATCTGCGAAAATTAAATAGGATATTGATGCATCTTTAGCCAGCCAGTGATACGAGTAATCTGAACTAGCAGTTGTCTTCGTAATGCACGCAGTTATCACTTCCATAGCAATGACGAAGATATAAGGTGACAAGGGGTCCCCCTGTTGGAGGCCTGACTTGGCAGCAAAGTACCCTTCAATCGATCCATTAACTTTCACATAAAGTATACAAGATGATATGCATTTCATTACCCAGTTCGTAAAGGTAGAAGGGAACCCCATTTGTCTCATAGCTTATAATAAAAACTGCCAGTTGAGCGTATCAAATTCTTTTCTAATATCAACTTTTAGAGCACACCTTGGCTGACCAGATTGTAAGTGATAGTTTTTACACAATGCCTAGGCAAGCATAATATTGTCGCCTATAAGACGCTGAGCTACAAACGCAGACTGGCATGGTGATATGATAGCAGGTAAAACAAGTTTCAATCTTGCAGTTAGCATTTTAGAAATGCACTTGTAAAGAACATTACAACAGAAGATTAGACGATAATTAGACATCACTGTTGCTGGCTGGGACAAGCGCTATTGTAGAGGAGTTAATGATACATAGGAGGTGCAGAGAGTTGAAAAAGTATAAAATACCATTTGTAACCTCTTTATCAATGACTTCCTAAGCTTCTAAGAAGAACTCAACTGGGAGTCCATCAGGCCCTAGGCACTTATGTTTTGCCAAATGCTTTAAGGTACTCAACACATCAAACTCGATAAAAGGGGCAGCAAGAAAATCCTTATGCTCGTCTAACAGATGGGGTAAAACAATTTCTTCTGAAAATTCATTTACCTGGACATCACCTCCCAACATAGATTGAAAATAATCAACTGCCACTTCAGAGATTTTCTTATGAGATGTATGCGTATTTCCAGTAGAATTTGTCAACATGAGTATCTTGTTTGAGTTCCATCGACCCTTACAAGCATTGAAGAAATACCTGTTATTATTGTCACCACATTTCAGCCAATTCACTCTTGATTTTTGAATAAGGAACACCTCTTCTTCCTTTAAATGCTTTTGAAGATCTACTCTGAGATTAGCTTCCTCAGTAAACTGCTACTCTGTCGGATCTGATGTCATTGCGAGCTGAAAATCAAGAAGAGCATTACAAGCTACCTCTACTGCAGTATGAAGATTTCCCCTAGAATTATTAAGCCTCTATAACCCTACTTTGGATTTCTTAAGATTAGTGGTCAAAATAAACCAAGGATCACCAAAAATTTCTTCTTCCCAAGCTTCTTTAATAATGATCAAAAAATCCGGGGAGTCAAGCAAATACAGAAAGAACTGGAAAGGTTTGTGGATGCGAGAATACTCTTGAGTTATACTAATTATTATTGGACAGTGGTCTGATAACCCCCGAGGTAGAACCATATCATTAGACATAGTAAAACCCCAACCAGCTTCCATTAACAAGGCACCGATCAAGTTTTTTGAAGCAAGGATCAACTATACAACTATCCAACCAAGTTAATCTAGGCCCAGTACAACTTAAATCTGACAGATCCAATTGCACGATAAAATCACGAAACTCCAGCATACTACTAGTCCAAACCCTACCTTTATTAGTTTCTTCAGGACCTAAACATATATTAAAATCCCCTAATAAACTCCACGGAGTATTGTCCCCAATAAGATTTTGAAAACCTGTTAAATCCCTCCAAAGTAATCTTCTTTCCTGAGCAGTATTTAGGCCATACACAAAAGATACAGCAAGACTCTCCCCTGTTGCTAGTTTCTGAACGAGCAAGAAATTTGTTCAGTAGAAACCGAGATCACTGATACCTTCCAAATCGTGTTGTCCCAACCTAACCAAATCTTACCATTGGAGTGGTAATGATAGTTAAACACCCACGTGAAATGTGAGGAAAGATTCCTGGAAATGCGTTCAGCTGATTCTTGTTGGACATGAGTCTCCAATAATGCTATCATACTAATTTTATTGTGACGAATAAAATCCTTCACAAAATCTTGTTTATTATTCAAACCCCTAATATTATATGTACAAAAATCTACTAATATAGGATGAGTTAAGAAGATGAACCCCCAAGCGCCTTACGCGCCCGTTTCCCCTAAAATTTTGAAAGTTGCACTTGTTTCACTCCATACCTAGCTGCTCGCTTTTTGTCAATTTCATCCACTATTTTTAGTTTCTTAAAAGTGATTGCAGGAGATGGAGAGTCATTAGTCAAAGGACTAGAATAATAGAAGGGTTAGCAACATGAGCTTGTAATGTACATGTGCCTTTCTTCTTACCCACCGTGTGCCAACCCTCAACATCATTACCAGATTCACCAACAGTTGCCAAGCCCTCTCTAGACTCATTTTCATCAGCTCCTCCATCTTCTGCGCCTGTTGGGCCATTTGTAGGCTCCTCATTTTCATCACCTCCTCTATCATGAACCGTACTAGAGTCATTCTTCTCCACATTTGATGGCTGCTTAAGAGTAGAATCAATCTCCACATTAACTTGTTTTTGTTTCCAGACCCATTTCCTAGTGACATTAGGACAAGCACCAATCAGGTGGCCTAGATATTTACATCCTATGCAGATCAAAGGCTTATTAGGATAGCCTACCAGCACTATGGTGATAGATTTTTCATTAGAAACCGGGTCCAGCACTGTCACATCTAAAATGTTCGGTAAATCATTGCCAATCGTGTACTCGACACACATTTTTACAAAAGGCAAAACCTCTAGTTTAGAAGTTAACTCATTAGAATCTAATGGAGGCCCAATGGTACTAGCTAAACACTTAACCCTTCTTCCGTCCAATAACAATCTGGGACTTGTTCAAATCTTACCCAAAGAGGTAGTGACTTAACTGAGCCAACAGAAGCTCCCCAGGAAAGCATGACCAGAGGTTGTTTCTCCAAGTACCAAGTGCCTCTTGACTAAGCTTTATTCATGTTAGAAATTAAATCAAATTTAAAGTGGAACGTTCGATTATCTTTCTGCGAGACACCCAATAATCCACCTCCTTTATCCCACATGGTCTTCGCAAATTTACAAACTTTATTATTGGAGACAGTCCCCTTGGTAAATTTTCCGACAATGGTTGTTCTGAACTTATCATTGCCCTTTTTTAGCACATCATCTTGAGGGGTAACAACTGTTGATCCTTCAGGAAGAGGTACATAAGAAAATCTAATTTTCTGCATAATTGGAGCATCATTAACTACTTGTGACCAAGATTTGGTTTTAACAGGAGAATCTAATATAACATTACCTTGAGCAACTTTAGTACCCGAACTTTCACCAGAATTTCTCATGAGTAAATCATCAAATGCCTTGGGTATGTTACCTGTAGAATCAAACTCCTTATCTGTAATACCAATTTTCTTGTCTGTAACACCAATTCCCCCGCTCTTACCCGAAACAAAAGCGTGCTTAACTGGAATGCCACAATCATCCCTTTCGGTGCAAATTTTATTGAACAAGTTAGTGCTCCTCTCAAACTGTCCTACATAGTTGAACTGTTCTTTTTCAAGCTCTGCCCAAGATAGACCTTGTATTTCCATTGCCATCCATATTGCTCTAACCTTCTTCCTACGAGAAAAAAGCTCCTCTCTTTCATTCTAATTTGACGCATAGGCCAATTTTGATGCTCTGTTAATAGACATACGCTCCATAGCTTCTTAATGAGATTCATGGTGGGCCTCATCATCTGAATTATTCCAGTCTTCCATAACAACATTTTCTACAGGTATTCCACCCATGAGAGAGCTTGAAGTGACATGTTCTTCGCAACTAGTTCGCTCTCCACCACTCGCTATCAGAATCGGGAAGTCCTCTACTTCCCTACGAGACTGGATCTCGTCCATCGCATCATTATCCGTATCTTGCATAAAATTTGGCACAAAGTCTGAATAATAATTAACCATCTTGATAAAGTAATAAAAGATAATAGATTACAAGGTAATAATAATAAGAAATTTAGTGTTTGGGTTTTAGATTCAGCTAGAAGATGAAGGATTTAGGTTGGGCGTGTTTACATCTGATGAAGAAAAGGTGGGGAAAGGAAGGCGGCTAATCCAGGGTTACGTATTTTCTAGAGAGAAGGCAGATAGAGGGTGTAGAGAGAGAAACATTTTTTTTTAATATTTTGTTAATGAAAAATTAAATTACAACTATATATTATAAAATATCTAATCATATTATATCCACTATTGTATAATTGTATCATATATTGGTTTTTGAATAGTAGTAAAAATAATATAATCTTTTTATATTTATGATTGGTTAAATATGTTAATATATTATATTTACGATTGTATTAGAGTGTTATATCACAATTTGTATTTCAGTAACTATTTTTTATTTATGATTGTATTAAAAAAAATTACTTATTATAATAAGATATAATCTTAATCGTCTGTTTTTTATTTAATCAAATCAACAGTTGAGATTGTTTTGGCAGTACATGACCAAAGTTTTGGATAACAAATACCTTATGATCATTATATATTATATATATAAAGGATATAATGAGTCTGCTTATAAATGCTTTTACACATACATTATTATTTAAGGATCGTCTTTATACCAAAAATTTTACTTCAACTTTCTCAAAATCTAATGTTCTTTTTTACCCTCCCACATTAATCACGTTCCTCGAGTATTAGAGATTCGTATGTGTTTTTTGAAAATTTCGTACTTGCAGTATTTAAAATCCCTCAAGGGCAAGATTACACAATAGAAAATCAGGAGCAGTAAAACACCACTCCTTAACACATGACATTGAATAAGCAGTTTATGCTAATGAATGGGCTACACTATTCGTAGATCGGTGAACAAACACAACTAACACTTTTATAAAGTGTTTAAGTAAATCCTGACAATCCTCAACGAGCGTATGAAATGTCGATCTTCCTTGGCAACCATGAAGTGCATCAACTAAGATTTAGCATCCTACGCAAAGATACATTTATACGATCTCCACTCCTGCATCCAAGATAAAGCCTCCTTGAAACTTAAGGCTTCTACTTCCCTCGCAAGTGGTCGACCTCACATTATATTTGTTCGGCTCGAAGAAAAGCTCTATGTTCATCCCATACTACACAACCCACCTTATTTCCTTGACTACAAACTGTATCTGTATTAATTTTAAGCCACCTAGGCGGGGGCTTGAACCACTTTCTATTCCGACCTTGACCAGTGTCATGATTCTGTCCTTCTTCGTCTCGAGCTTTATCCCACTCCACAAGCATGTTAGAAGCCATTGATTTAACGCCAAATTTTGAAATATACGCCTTCTCCCACACCCATCTATTGCTTCTACTTCACAAGCACCAACACAGCAACCCAATCATCCCACAATGCTGATCACTAATTAATTCAAACGCCCGTCGCACCACATTTATAACCGTATCACTACATCAGCCAATACACTATTTTGCAATCCCACTGGTGCCCAAACCTCCTTAACAAAAACACAGTTGAACAAAACATGTACATCTGTTTCTGTAATATCTTGACACCAAGAGCATAGATGCGATATATTGACCCAATTTGTACCGTAGTGCATTTGTTGTGGGTAACACACCCCTAGCTGCATGCCAAACTAGATTAGTGGCTTTCAATGACCATAGCTTCAACCAGAACTTTCTGTCTACGCATTCTGATTCACCCTTAACTATCTATACCCACTTAACCGAAAAGTTATAGTCATCCTCCAAAATCCAGTACCAATCATCCAGTTTATCACTCCCGGGAATTGAAACTTGTTGTATAAGTTTCTTGTCACGCTCGTTACACAAGCCCCGTAAAATTTCTATATCCCATCACGTCTTAGTAACATCCATAAAATTCTGCACCATTACTTGTTTCTACATCCCATCTATTCCTTCAGCCCTCCTAGGAATTTCTATACCTGCTCCCACACCCAACTATTGACACACTTCTCTTCTATTCTCAGTTTCATGTTTCTTTTGAATTTTTATTATCAAGATTATGAGTTACTAGCTAATATCCCGTGCGATGCAACATTTTTAAATTTTACCTTTTTAACTTTAATTTTTTTTAAATTTATTTTTAAAATTTTTAATATGTATATATAGTTATTTTTGACACTATTGCATTATTGTTTTTATTTTTTATAGTTTTTATAATATTATTGTAACATATATGCATATATTGAAAAATATATTAATGAGAAATTAAATTACAGCTATATATTATAAAATATCTAATCATATTATATCCACTATTGTATAATTGTATCTTATATTGGTTTTTGAATAGTAGTAAAAATAATATAATCTTTTTATATTTATGATTGGTTAAATTTGTTAATATTATATTTAGGATTGTATTAGAGTGTTATATCAAAATTTATATTTCATTAATCATTTTTTATTTATGATTGTATTAAAAAATTTACTTATTCTAATAAGATATAATCTTAATCTTCTGTTTTTTATTTGATCAAATCAATAGTTGAGATTGTTTTGGCGGTAAACAAAATTTTGGATAACAAATACCTTACGATCATTATATATTATATATAAAGGATATATTGAGTCTTTTTATAAATGCTTTTACTTATACATTATTATTTAAGGATCGTCTTTATACCGAAAATTTAACATTAACTTTCTCAAAATCTCATGTTCTCTTTTACCTTCCCATATTAAATCACGTTCCTCGAGTCTTAGAAATTCATATTTGCTTTTTTGAGAATGTCGTACTTGCATTATTTAAAATCCCTCATGGGAAAGATTACACTAAATCATACTCCTTGTCGACAAGAGACAGGTCATTTAGCAGCTTCTGAAATCTGTCATAGATCTCAGCTAAGGACTCATTCTCTCTTGAGTCAAAGTGCTCATATTCTTGAGTAAGAACTGTCCCCCTCTTCTTCTTGATATCAGTTGTGCCTTGACACTTTACTTCTAAAGCATCCCATATCTCTTTTGTTGTTTTACATCCAATAACTCTATTGGACATAACACTATCAAGACTGTTGTGCAAGATGTGTCTGACTTTTACATCCTTCATAATAGATGAAAGATCTTTAGGAGTGTAGTCCTTCCTTTCTTTGTCAACCATCTTTTCTGGTTCTCCTGCAACAGAAACAGCTACCTTCATTGGTTTATAAGGACCATCATAAATCCTGCTTAGATATTTAGGATATGTATCTTCCAAGCACATGGCCATACAGACTTTCCATATTGCATATTCATGTATCTTTGGAATTGGCACCTTGATGGATTCATACCTACTCATGTCGCTACTAATCTGTGATGTGGCTGGGGGTGGTGGTTGTGGATTCTATGGTGCTTCTTTTTCTAGCCATTAAAGATTGATTTTCAGATCTTAAACTGTTTGTATGTCAACAACAAGTTCTGATACCAATTGTTAGGTCTGTAATCAACTGTAGAGGGGATGAATACAGTTTATGCAAATTATTTGACAAAGCTTCAAAAGAATCAACAGTTTTTATATTAACAGATAAAAACTGATTACAAATATACTCTCTCAAAAGGATGAATAAATATCCTTGAGAGCTGCTAGGTTATGCGAATGATATAACAATGTTTGCAATGCTTATAGCATGGACCTAATCTATGCTTTATATAGAGCACAGTTACACAATCTGTAATATCCGGGAAAATTATGTGAATATTATGTGTTAAATAAATAAATATTTTGTGTTTTATAAATTTAAGGTGATTATTGCCATGATATTAGTTGTTATAATTGTTATGTGTGTTTCCGTTCGGGCCAAGAATTTTTTTTTGATTAATTAATATGTGTTTAAACTGCAATTATATGAATCGATATGCAATTCGAACTCGTATTTATTTGCATATTTATTAAGATACTCGTTTTATTTCATTTTACGCGTGTTTCAATACATTTTATGTGTTATCGGGTTTTTCTGGTAATTTAGGGATCGTTCCTGTTTTTCAAAAATCATTGGACCGGGACCCCACCGGGACGACAAACCCCACAAAATCGGTGTTTTTATTTTGATAAAATTATTCGTATTTCAAATACCCTTTATTTTTGTATTTTCGAATTATTCGCAATTTTTGGGGAATTTTGACATTAATTTTGTATTTTATCGTTTTTAAAATTATTCCCCGTAATTATTATTTTGGGGCCATAATTATTATAATTAGGGGATAAAAACACCCTTAATTTATTTTGGGGTACACTTTTTGTGAAAATATAAATAGCAGAACTGGTTTTAATTATTTATTTTTTTTATTATATTAAAAATCAAAAAATTCATAAAAACCAAGAACATTCTTGGGGGTAAAATACTGGGCAACAACTTCAATCGTGATTTTGATCGATTTAGGGAACCAAATCAGACGTTCTAGTAGTCAAAATCATCCCCTCGACGAGAGCTTTCTATTGGTATCAATATCTTGAATTGAGGTATAGTATTTATAAAAATCGAATTTTTGGGTGTTCTTATTCTTAAGAATTCGTTTTTTATTATTAAGAGATTTTTTGATAATTTGGTTGCTTGATTGATGTTCCTGGGATCCTAAAGAACGATTTGGTATATCGATTCGTTAATTTTGATTAAGATTTCATTAAAACCGAGTTTTTGGGTTTTTACGTTTGTTTGTTTTTGATTTCTGGAGTTGTTGTTGATTTTCTGATGTTTGTAAGATTATGATTCGTTTGAGTATGAAATTAGCTTCGTTTTTGCATCGGAATCGTTTGATTTGGTACGGGAATGGCGAAGTTGGGTGTTTGGCCGGATTGTTCTTGAGTCGACCGGTTTTTATGGAGGGTGTGGCCGGAAAAATCACTCTGGTGAGTGATTGATGTCGATGATGTCATCGGTGTGTTGCTGTAGTGTTTTAAAGTCGATCTGGGTGCTAAAACTCGTGAAAACGAGCTGATTAGAGGCTAGGGAAGGGCTGGCCGGAAATTGTCCGCGGCGGCCGGATTCTAGCAACTGCTGCCGGTGTTCTTCAGGGGGGTTTGACCCGTTTACCCGACCACTGACCCGTTTTCAAAACCGGAAATAACCCGATTTTAATCCCCTAGACCCCAGTTGATTTCTAGAATTCTGTTTTTGGAGATTTTCTGTTTTAAAAATAAATCAAAATTCATTTTCTATTTTTGAAAATCATTTATTTTAATTTCAAAAATCATTTAATAATTATTTTAAATTCTAAAAATTATTTTCTTAATTATTTTAATTTCCTAAAATTATTTTCTTTAATTATTTTCAAAAAATATAATTTCATTTAATTATTTATAATTTATTTTAGTTAATTATTTATGAATTTAATTAATTGATTAAAAATCAATTAATCAATTAATTTTATTTATAAATAGTTAAATAAATGTAAATTATTTATAATTAATTCAAATAATTTCTAAAAATTATTTTTAAGGTTTTAAAAATTATATTTTGGTAATTAAAAGTCAATTAATATTATTATTAATTGATTTATTTCTATTTATTTCTTATTTTATTCATAATAATTAAACTGTTCGTCCGTTTAATACGAAATGAACGCGTATAGACTCAGAAAAATATTACGCTTTCAATAAAAATACTTTTGAGTCCTCATTTCTTTTGTATTGCAATGTCATTTGATTTGTGTATCAGTTTGAGTCGCTATTTGATCGGTAAATGCTAATATTGACCTCATTTTAATTCTGAACGCCCTAGGACGTATCTTTTAATGATCTGACTTATGTATTGCATGAATTATGTGATTACGTGTTATACGAATGCCATGATTATGTGTTACGTGATATGAATGCTATCTGTTTACAGTTTTAAAATGTCATACTAGTTATAAACGATCGGGTAGATGTCAAGACGTATAGTTACGTCGATTGAGTTTGGTTCTGTCAATTAAGATAGTTCTTTTGTTTATAGAATCGAATAGCAAGGAGTGTGGTCAAGTGCTAGACGGAGTTGATAGCCAGCAGTTATAAGCCAGAGTTTTAGTGAAAAGTTAGAGAGCATACCAGGCAAGTATTCTCCCATATTCTAAATTCAGAATAGCTTATTGTTTTGCATATTCAAAATATAAGAATTGTTTATAAATACTCTGATAGCGCATTGAATATCCATACTCCTATATTTATTGACATTCTCTTATTCTAGAAATCATTCTGCTAGAACCAATCTTTTGATTCGATAGATAGTGAATAACTATACTATCCAGATATACTCCATACAGTGAAACTTTGAATTGAGATTAGCGAATAACTAATTATTCTGGTTATTTCGCCATCAGTTGTTAAGATAACTCCGGACCATGTGACATGGGGAGTTGAATAGATAAGGATGTCATTGACCCGACTCCTTTAATCAAAATTGATTTTGTGAATTGGTTATTGGTTAGCGTAAGAGGCCGAGGCACCGATCTAGCATGAGTTATTATACGAAAGTGTAATATCTTGCTAGGCGAATATATGCCTTCTTCATGGATATCCAATAGGTACGGTATGGCTGCGGGATATCGATACCTATATTTACGGTATGGCTGCGCAATACCGGTGTTGTTTCGTGACTGATCATCAGGAACAGCATAGTGCATAATTTTGTTTGATTAAAATGTCGCTCAAACTTTAAAGTTTATATTAGCTTTAACTTTTACTCGGATATTGTTATTGTTGTTCACTTACAAACTTTATATTACTTGCTGAGCATCTCTTCGCTCATACTTGTTTATTAATCTAATCTTTCAGCTAAACCGGAGCAGGCTTGAATTCCAGGTTTGATTAGAGGTCAAGTGCTTGTAGATAGGTTGGTGTGTTTTCAGGTAGACAGTTTGGGACGCCTGAATAGTATAAAGGTTTGTAATAAAATTTGAATAAGTTGTAAACTAATTAGACTTATGGTTTGTAATAACAGTTGGTTTATATTAGTGCCTGTTTCATACTATAACCTGTGATCGATCCAGAGCATGCAAGGGGTCATATTTATTATATTATTCCGCTGTGATTATTTTATTATAGTTTATTGGCTAGTGACCCCCAAATCTAGACCCCGGGTTTGGAGGGCGTCACAGGTTGGTATCAGAGCTATAGGTTATAGTCATTGAAACAGGCTTAGGATTGTCATAGTGAGTCATAGGAAGATCACATAAGATAGGCGCGTGTAGTTTAGCTTTTGTAGGATTTAATTTAGGTTATTGGGCTGGGATATAGTTAAGTTGTTTAGGTTTCCTGTTTTGCGTTTAGCCTTAGGCCTTTGTGTTATTGCCTTGTTATTTTGTTGGTTTTGAGAGTGGTAAGAAGTGTTGGAAGAGAGGTTAGAAGGTTGTGTTGCAACCCTATCCACTATTTGTTGGTTTATTTGAGATTTGGAGTAAAAGGTTAAAAGGTTTGGATAATTCTTCATCAAGTTTCTTTGTGTTATTATTCTCGAGATAATAAGCAGGATTATGTGATAATCATGTCGCTTGTGTTAAAATGGTAGCAAGTTTATGATATTTTGAGAAGAGATAATGTTTGAGAATTTTGATATGCTAAGGAATTGCTACATATTTGACACAATGCTTGACAGATTATTATATATGTTGCTTGTTTCTTACCAGAATAATGACACCAAAGAGAAGGAATGATTCAGGAGAGGATTGTACCGAGAGTCGTACGGATCCCGCGATTGTCCAGATGTTGGGACTGATGCAGCAGCAGATGTTTCATCTTACGAAGCAGCAACAACAGCAACAACAACAAGCAACAGCACCACCTGCAGTGACTTTCAAGCAGTTCCAAGCAGTAAAGCCACCTGAGTTCAAGGGAAGTGCTGATCCTGTGGAAGCCAATGCATGGCTCAAGGAGATGGAAAAGGCTTTTGAATTAGTCACTGAACAGAAGACCAAGTTTGTAAGCTACTTTCTGAAGGGTGAGGCGAACTATTGGTGGGAATCCACGAGAGCATTGGAAGGAGGTGAATTTATAACTTGGGAGAGATTCACAGAGCTGTTCCTGTAGAAGTATTTCCCAAGGTATATGAAGAATCAAATGGAGATTAAATTCTTGAACCTGACCCAGGGTGATCTTACTGTCGCTTAGTATGAAGCTAAGTTTACTAAGTTAGCGAGGTTTGTGCCAGATCAGGTTGACACAGATGAAAAGAAAGCCAGAAGATTTGAACAGGGATTAAAATTTTGGATTCAGAACAGAGTGGCCATGTTTGAGTTGACTTCATATGTGGAAGTGGTTCAGAAAGCAATGGTGATTAAAAGTAGGAGTGACATGTCTCAGAAAGGAAAGGATGGGAAGAAAAGGAAAATAGAAATCTCAGAAGGAGGTCAGCAACAAGGTAATTTTCAGGACCGTTTCAACAAAAGGCCAGGATTTCAGGGTAATAGGAATGAGGGATTCAAGAGACCACAATCAGGAAATGGAGGACAAGGCAACCGTTTTCAGAATTCAAATCAGCACAGGCCCAATCATCCACCCATGCCAGATTACAAGTTTTGTGGCAGAAAACATTATGGGATTTGCAAAGCTAATTCTGTGTGCTACAAGTGCAATATGAAGGGACATCATGCATATGAGTGCCGCAATCAGGTGCCAGAAGTTCCATGTTTTCGATGCGGGAAGACAGGTCATTACGCCAACAACTGTAAAGAGCAAGCTCAAGGTGCAAATATACCACAGATCACAGGACCATCCTCTCAGGGTGTGCCAAGGACTGAGGGGGCACCAGCAAAGAATCAGCCAAAGGCCAGGACATTCAATATGACTATGAAGGATGCTGTTCAGAGTTCAGACGTGGTTGCAGGTACGCTTCCAGTCAACTCCGTAGATGCTAAAGTTTTATTTGATTCTGGAGCTACAAGGTCATTTATTTCTCAAGATTTTGTCGATAAACGGCATTGCGAAGTTAAGTTGTTAGAACAAGCTCTAATGATAGAATTAGCTAATAAGGACCAAGTTTTCGTCAACTAAGTATGCCCGAGGTGTGATATTGAGATAGGAGGACATCATTTCCATGCCAACTTGATACCTTTTAAGTTGGGAGAATTTGATGTTATCTTAGGAATGGATTGTTTGTCATAAAATAACGCTCAGATTGATTGTAAGAATAGGAAAGTAAGACTTCAGACCTGGGATAGCAAAAAGAAAATAATATTTCGAGGGAATAAGCAAGAGAAGAAGTTTTTAACAATAGCTCAAGTGAAGAAGTTATTGCGTCAGAATTGCGAAGCGTATTTGGCCCATGTTGTAGACACCAGCAAAGAAGTTTCAGCACTAGAAGCGATTCCAGTTGTCAATGGATTTCCAGATGTCTTTCTAGATGATCTTCCAGGATTACCTCCCGACAGAGAAATTGAATTTGTGATTGATCTAGCACCCGGAACAGAACCAGTTTCTAAAGCTCCGTACCGGATGGCACCAGTGGAGATGAAGGAATTGGCAACTCAGCTGCAAGATCTTTTGGAGAAAGGAGTTATAAGACCCAGTATATCCCCGTGGGGTGCACCAATACTATTTGTCAAGAAGAAGGACAGGAATATGTGACTGTGTATTGACTATCGAGAACTGAATAAGCTGACCATTAAGAACAAGTACCCGTTGCCAAGGATCGATGATTTGTTTGACCAATTGAGAGGCGCTGTATGGTTTTCTAAGATAGATTTAAGGTCCGGATATCATCAACTGAAAATCAAGCCTGAAGACATTCCGAAGACCGCATTCAGAACCAGATATGGGCATTATGAGTTTCTAGTGATGACATTTGGATTAACCAACGCACCAGCAGCTTTCATGGATCTGATGAATCGAGTATTCAAGAAGTATTTGGATAAATTCGTGATCGTGTTCATAGACGACATCTTGATCTATTCTAAAATAGAAGAAGAGCATGCAGAGCACTTGAGGATAGTTCTTGAGATACTGCGATGGGAGAAATTGTACGCAAAGTTTTCCAAGTGTGAATTTTGGTTAAAAGAAGTACGATTTCTCGGGCACGTGATTAGCAATAAAGGAGTGGAAGTGGATCCGGCAAAGATTGAAGCCATAATAAACTAGGAGAGACCAAAGACACCAACAGAAGTAAGAAGTTTCATGGGATTAGCAGGTTATTACAGAAGATTTGTGCAAGATTTTGTGAAGATAGCTACGCCATTGACAAAGATCACCAGGAAGAATCATAAATTTGAATGGGACGAGAAGTGTGAGGAAAGTTTCCAAGAATTAAAGAATAGATTAGTATCTTCACCAGTGCTAGTCTTACCGGATGACCAAGGAAATTTTGTAATCTATAGTGACGCGTCTTACAAAGGATTAGGATGTGCTTTGATGCAGTATGATAAAGTGATAGCCTATGCTTCAAGACAGTTGAAACCACACGAAGAGAAGTATCCAACTCATGATCTGGAATTGGCAGCTATAGTGTTTGTATTGAAGATTTGGAGGGATTATCTGTATGGGGAAAAGTGCGAGATCTACACGGACCACAAGAGTTTGAAGTATATCTTCACCCAGAAGGAATTGAACATGAGGCAAAGAAGATGGCTCGTACTGATCAAGGACTACGACTATACCATCAACTATCATCCAGGCAAAGCAAATGTGGTGGCTGATGCTCTGAGCAGAAAAGAAAGGTTGAACATGATAACTTCATCCGAGGAATTAATCAAGGAATTTGAGAAGCTTGAAATAGAGGTTAGTACCCCAAGTATGTCTACAGAGGTGTTGTGTACAATGTCTTTTCAACCAGAATTATTATAGAAGATTAGAAGATGTAAGGAAGAAGTCATGAGCCATGAACTAGACAGTTTGACAAGAGAAGAGATAGGGAGTCAAAGGATGATAAAAGAATATTAAGATTTTCTTCCAGAATATGGATACCCAACATAGTTGAGCTGGAAGATGAAATTCTTCGAGATGCTCACAACTCCAGATATTCAATTCATCCTGGAAGTACGAAGATGTACAGAGACTTAAGAGAAAACTTTTGGTGGCCAAGCATGAAGAAAGAAATTGCAGAATGGGTAATTAAGTATTACACTTGCCAGCAAGTCAAAGCGGAACATCAAAGACCCAGTGGACTGATACAACCATTGGACATTCCAGAATGGAAGTGGGAGCATATCGCGATGGATTTCGTAGTTGGATTACCGAGAACCAGGGCAAATCATGATGCTATTTGGGTTATTATCGACAGATTGACGAAGTCAGCACATTTTCTTCCTATCAACGAGAGATTCTCACTAGATAAATTGGTTTGGTTATATCTGAAGGAAATTGTGACCCGATATGGAGTTCCAGTATCCATAGTTTCAGACAGAGATCCTCGATTTAATTCAAGATTTTGGAGAAGTTTTCAAGATTGTCTCGGAATGAAGCTGAACATGAGTACCGCGTATCATCCGCAGACAGACGGTCAAAGTGAAAGGACGATTCAGACTATAGAAGATATGCTAAGGGTATGTGCGCTAGATTTTGAAGGAAGTTGGGATGAACATTTGGCATTGGTTGAGTTCTCCTACAACAACAGTTATCATGCCAGTATTGGAATGCCGCCTTACGAAGCTTTATACGGGAGAAGATGCAGATCTCCAATCTGTTGGGTAGAAGTTGGCGAAAGAAAGATTTTGGGTCCAGAATTGATCCAGCAGACAAAGGAGAAAATAGAACTTATTCGGAAAACATTAATGGCAGCTCAAGATCGTCAACGCAGATATGCTGATCCTACCAGAAAGGATATGGAATTTGAAGTTGGTGAAGCAGTGCTACTAAAGGTTTCACCTTGGAAGGGTTTATCGAGATTTGGAAAGAAAGGAAAGCTGAGTCCGCGTTATGTTAGCCCTTTTGAGATTTTCAGGCGTGTGGGAAAGGTTGCTTACGAGTTGGCGTTACCACCTCACATGCAACATATCCACAACGTATTCCATGTGTCAAGGTTAAAATGTTATTTGCCTGATGCAAACCATGTGATAGAATATGAGCCAATCGAGATTCAGTCAGACTTGTCTTTTGTAGAGTGACCAATGCAGATATTAGATAGGAAAGAAAGAATGCTTAGGAATAAGTCTGTATCTCTAGTGCGAGTCTTGTGGAGGAATCCCAAGGTTGAAGAGTCGATTTGGGGGTTGGAAAGCGAAATGCGATCCAAGCATCCTCATTTGTTTCCCTAGGCTGATTATGAGGACAGAGTCCTGTTAAGGAGGGAAGGATGTAATATCCGGGAAAATTATGTGAATATTATGTGTTAAATAAATAAATATTATGTGTTTTATAAATTTAAGGTGATTATTGCCATGATATTAGATATTATTGCTGTTATGTGTGTTTCCGTGCGGGCCAGAATTTTTTTTTCGATTAATTAATATGTGTTTAAACTTTAATTATATGAATCGATATGCAATTCGAACTCGTATTTATTTGCATATTTATTAAGGTACTCGTTTTATTTCATTTTACGTGTGTTTCAATGCATTTTATGTGTTATCGGGTTTTTCTGGTAATTTAGGGATCGTTCCTGTTTTTCAAAAATCATCGGACCGGGATATAACGACTCATGTATTTTTATTTTACTTCTAATATTTGGAAGTGTAATAAAAGTTTAAGTAAATAAATAAAAGGGTGTGTATTGATTTTTGGCAGCGGTTACTGATTGTTATTTAATTATTTATGATTTGTTGATATATGGATTTGTAAGTCATATGTCACAGGCCTATTTGTATATTCGAGGATTTAACTCAACTCAAATAAGAATGTAATAAGTAAATAGTGGATCTACCGTCAGAGAGGTCTCGCCAAGTAACATCTGTTAGAGGATTCAGAAACAAGGTTCATCTACAGACTTGAGGAGTTAATTCACTGGAAGAAGTTCAAGAATTTGATCATGCCTCAGTGATATAAATCAAGATCGTGGATTTAATCAAGTGACAGAGATCTCGTCAGGGTATCATTTATTACAAGGATTTAATCTGAAGAAAATCAGAGTATCAAAGTCAAGACATGAAGAAACGTCACGGAAGTTAGTCACTCATGAACCAGACAGTACATCGAGTGTCAACGTTGAAGTGGTGGAATTGATTCATAATTTTCAGTGATTTTCAGAAGATTTGCAGAAGAATGGTTGCTGCTCAAGACTAGAATTAATTCTCTATTAATTAATTAAGTCATCTAATTTAATTAAGAAAATAAATTATATCTGCGAAGAATAATTTATTTATTAATTGAATTAATTGATTAATTAATTCTGAATTAATTTTAGGAATTTTCAGAAGTTTAATTGGTTTAAAAACAGTCTTAAATCAGCAAGACAATTGAAAATGAACTAGCATGACAATCTGGATTGTCATACCGATTGTCATGCCAAGTCATTTCAATTGTCATACCGAAAGTTACACTAGGAAGGAGATTGTCTTGCTAGTTCAACTGATTGTCATACCGATAGTCATTGTAGTTCAATCAGATTGTCTTGCTAGTACAATTGAAAGTCCTACTGAAAGTCTTGTTGAGCCAAAGAGATTGTCCTACCGATTGTCATTGCAGTTCAAGTAATTTTGTTGGATTGCATACAAAAAGAAAAAGAAGCAGAAGACATTTAAAACACTGAAAAATACAAGAACACAGCAGCCGCATAAGAAATATTTCATTGTTCTCTGTTGAAATTCAAAGATCAATTTCTAGATTGCAAAGTTAAATCCAATCAACTAGAAATCTTTATCTTGTTCTTGCGTAACAATCTAGCGGATCAAAATCCCTAGAACTTAATCTCAAATCGCGTTTAGCATTTGATTCTAATTATTGCAAAAATAGAAAAAGTTCATGTCGAATTTATTCTAGATTTGTGATAATTGATTTGAGATTAATACCTTGTAATCGATACAGTTGTTGTAACACCTTTCAAGTTTAATAATATTTTTATTTAACTTGAATTTTGTTTCACATTTTTTATTCCACATTTATTCGATTATTTGGTACTGTTTGTATTCAACCCCCCCTTCTACAAACAAATTGGGACCTAACAATTGGTATCAGAGCCTTCTGATTAACGAACAAATCAAGATCCTAGACTTTTGTGATTTTTCAACTCCTTGAATTTTTATTTATTCAAAAATTCATAATGACTTCACATAAAGTTGGAACCGTTAAAATTCCACAATTTGATAAAGAGAATTATATCATGTGGAAGAAGAAGATGCTATTATTTTTACAAGTTGCAAATCCCAAATATTCAAACTTGTTAAAGAAGGGTATAAAAACTCCGATGGTTATTGAACCGGAGGTAATAATAGATGGTGTGGTGACTATTAAAGCTAGAACCTATCCAAAAGAGCCCGAAGATTTTACTCCTGCTGAGAAGGAAGAAGCCTCCTTGGATGCCAGCCTTCAATTAATATTAATTGATTCCCTTGATCCTTTGATGAACAGACATGTGATGAACTGTAAAAATTCTAAACACATGTGGGAAACTATTGAGGTAATTAATGAAGGCACAGAGGAAGTTAGGGAGAACAAGTTGGAAATCCTAACCTCTGAATATGAACATTTCAAATCAAATCCAGGAGAAGGAATTACTGAAGTGTTTGAGAGGTACAATGCGTTGATCAACAACCTGAACATCAATGGAAAGTATTATTCAATCAGGGAGGTCAACAAAAAGTTCCTTTTAACACTGCCAGCTCATCTTGAACATAGAATCACTGCCATTAGAGAAGCTAGAGATCTGAGTGAGATTTCTTTGGACAGGCTCTATGGAGTGTTAAAAACCTATGAGTTGGAGTAGATTCAACAGAAGGAAGTCTACGGGAAGGATAGAATGGTCAGCACATCTACTGCACTTGTAGCTGAAGGTCAACAACAACAACAATCTCAACAGTTAGAAAGAATGGTACAGTTTTCCAAGGGTGAGGAAAATGAGTTAGTAGCAGAATATGATCCTCCTACTACAAATCAATCAAGTGATGATTTTTATTCCTTGGAAGAGCTGGAGCAATTGGAAGATGAATCAATGGCCCAAATTGTCAAGAGATTCTCTAATGTCAGATTCAGGAGGAATCCCAAGCTTAAGTACAAGTCCAACTACAACAAATTCCAGAAAGGTGGATCTTCATCCTCTAACACCAGCAGTGGTGGGTACAAAACAGGGATGGTTGATCGAAGCACCATTAGATGCTATAACTGCAATGAGTTGGGACACTTTGCCACAGAATGTAGGAAGCCAAAGCAAGTAAGAAAGAACTCTGAAAGGGCTTATCTGGCAAAGGGAAGAAGCTGGGATGATACTGACAGTGAAGATGAAGAAGAAGGAAATCTTGCTCTTATGGCTATTGATGGAAAAGCTTCATCGTCAAGAATAGAGGTAAAACTTTCTGATGCTGAAATGGTTTATCATCTAAGAGGTAACTTAGATTGTGCACGTCGTGATAATGAACTGTTAAGTTTAAAGATCACAGACCTTGAGAAAGAGGTCAATGAATTAAGACTTGTGCATATTAATCAAGACAAATTAAAAGAACAGGTATCTTTTCTAGAGAATAGAGTTGACTGTTATAGAAAACTCGAAACTATTCTCAAAGACAAGATCACCGGTCTTGAGACTAAGGTTAGAGCCTACTTCAATTCTTGTTCGAAGGCTAAAGAGTTCTAAAGTAAGCAAGCTGTTAATCAAACATCTGGAATAGGTTATGATTACAATGCTGCTATTGGAGAATTAGGCATAAACTCCCCTCCTCATGTCTGTGCTAAAGGGATGGAAGTACCACATGTGCTTAAGGGTGTTGATGAACCCCTCTATAAAGCATCAATTGCTGAACCATTTGATGCGACCTCTTCTGTTATTCAAGAAGAAATACGTGCTGAAGATCTTGCTAATGAGAAGGTTGTTTCCAAGTCAAGTGTGTCGAAAGTTCCAGTCAAAGTTGTGAAAGCAACTGAGACTAACTCAGACACACATGAGTTGGATAACAAAAATGCCATGTCTACCATGCATAAATTGCCTGCTGTTAATCACTCTCATAAAGCATGTGGTGTTTCTAATTGTATGTCTTGTGCTTTTAATATGATGTATGCTTATTTTAATGGTAAGCATGTGTCTAATGATAAGACTACTCCTCGTCAGCATGTGAATAACAAGAAGCATGATAGGTCTAAGACTGCCAGTCCTTCTAAGGCTAGAAAGGAGACATTTGTGCCTAAGCTTAAACAGAAATTTGTTAAGGCTGTTTACAAGGTCAAATGTTCAGTCAGTGAGAAAGTTGAGACAATTAAAATTAAAAATGTTGTTTTGCCTGACAAAGGACAATTCTACAAGTATGCCGGGCCCAACCAAGTTTGGGTTCCGAAGAAGGTCTAATCCATTTGTAGTGCAGGGCATTAAACAAGTATAACCGGTAGTGTGGATTCTTGATAGTGGATCATCAAGACATATGACCGGAGATAGAGCCCTTCTATCAAATGTGGTTGAGAAAGCTGGCCCCTGGTTACCTTTGGAGATAACAGCAAAGGTTTATCTGAGGGATATGGCTGTTTGCAAGCTGGTAATGTTATCATTGAACTTGTAAATAGTTTCTATATTTTTGCAATATTTATATAAGTTTTTATTTGTATTTTCTGTAATTGTAAATATTGTATGATATATGAAATTGAATGCTGATATCTTGTTGATAGATATTTGGTATTTAATTCATTGATATTTGTTTTTATTATTATTATTTGTATTGTATTATTTTTTATTATTTTATTTTTATTTTATTTTAAATATAATGCAACATAACAATTAGTATCTAAAGTACTTGACAAGTATCGGTCAATGATATGTTGTTAACATTATGTTGCAGATATTTGTAAGCTTTTGACATGAATGAGAATTACTTAGACTTTACCCTAAGTGATCAATGTTTTATCAAAAACTCATTCATATTGAAAAACAAAATTAAACTTCTTTCTACATTAGTGATTTCTTATTTCATGTAAAATCTTTTAAAATCACTAGTGTAAATCATTTTCTCTCTATTACCATATATTCTGTGTTACAGGTTCAGTCTCCAATGACTTTCTTTCATTGACAGTCATGAGGTTGAAAACCCACAACGTCTATCCCAGACTGTAAAGACAAACACAAAAACAGAACCATCCAACACTCTCTTACCACTAAATGTAGTATGAATGAGCGTGAAGGAGATAGTGCCTAGTGCACCACATAAGGAAGGTTCTGTAGTCAACTCAATAGCTCTGTCTCCTACATAGATGAGTAGTATTTAAACCGAGACAACTGCTAGCCCCCATACATCTTCTCAAAAAAATGTAATGGCTGAAAAGGCACAAAAACAGTTACTAGATTCATTCTCTCAACAGGGTGCGTCTATTGAAATTTGCCTGTCGGCCAAGGTATCCGATGTAGTGTCACCATTTCAAACATAAACAATTCTTGATGCACAAGGAAATGTTATACACACAAAAGATGAGTTGACGGAAATAAGAGTTTCGACCATTTTAAGGTCAGATTCGATTGTTTAAGGTTCGTTAATGGACCAATTGCCTTTACAGGTGTTAGGAGAGGATACTGATCCAAAAGCCATATGTCAGTGGTCAGTGTCTACCTCCCCAGGCTTAAATCCCCTGGATGCATCTGCGGATAGTGGATCTGACATAGGCGCAGATCGGCAACTTGTTGACAATGATTCAGATATTACCTGATGAGTCACAAGGAAATGTCTTCACAGGCATTAGAAGGGAACTTTGATCTTTATGCTAAATTCTTTGGATCATTGTTTACCTTCCCAGAATTCAAATCTGGAACCCTAAAAGGGAAACTAGCAACTTGTAGATTATGACTCAGATTCATCTGACGAGTTTAACAAGGATGGGGATTTGTGAACTCCCATTGCACCACCTGTGACCTCCTTAAGGATGGCTAAGGTGATTTTCCTTGCAGGTACAGCTGGAATATGGAGCTATGAGATGAGTGATACACTTGTGAGAAAAAGTGTAAACACGAGTGGAGAGAAGAGTGAAACACATGTGAGGTACACTAAACAGAATCACACACTCACAGTGAGGAAGAAAGAGAAACTACTTGTTATTTCTTTTCCAACTAAGTGAAATATGAGAACTCCTTCAGACGACGGCATACATTCCTTCTTTAAGGGGGAGATAAAAGCTTAAGTAATAGTTTGGAGGATTCCTCAACTAAGGGGGAGAAATAGCAGGGAGTAAGAAAAAGATCCTACATATGTACACTACACCACACCATTGTTGTTTGTAACCACGGATCCTATTGTACGGGAGAGGTGGTAAACACAAGGTGATTTTCTAGTAAGGGAAGAAGCTGTTTTCAAAAGGGGAGTACCATTGGTTTTTATCTGCGGATCCTATTGTACGGGAGAGGTGGTAAACGAAGGTGATCTTCTTTAATCAGTTGATTCTCATAGGGGGAGAAGCAAGAGAGATATGTACTTCTCAACAGGAAATGTGGTTGTACAAAAGAACATGGAACTACTTGAAGATATGTTCAGTCTAGAGGAACATCTTATTTGGAAGCTGGAAAATGTTATATTTATTCCAGAAACTTTTCTGCTATTTACTTTGCATTTCAGTTTATATCTTTTTCTTATTTGTTAGTTGAGTTATCCTCTAGGTATTTGTGTGTTATTGCCTAACAAACAAATAGGGGGAGATTGTAAGTCATATGTCACAGGCCTATTTGTATATTCGAGGATTTAACTCAACTCAAATAAGAATGTAATAAGTAAATAGTGGATCTACCGTCAGAGAGGTCTCGCCAAGTAACATCTGTCAGAGGATTCAGAAACAAGGTTCATCTACAGACTTGAGGAGTTAATTCACTGGAAGAAGTTCAAGAATTTGATCATGCCTCAGTGATATAAATCAAGATCATGGATTTAATCAAGTGACAGAGATCTCGTCAGGGTATCATTTATTACAAGGATTTAATCTGAAGGAAATCAGAGTATCAAAGTCAAGACATGAAGAAACGTCACGGAAGTTAGTCACTCATGAACCAGACAGTACATCGAGTGTCAACGTTGAAGTGGTGGAATTGATTCATAATTTTCAGTGATTTTCAGAAGATTTGCAGAAGAATGGTTGCTGCTCAAGACTAGAATTAATTCTCTATTAATTAATTAAGTTATCTAATTTAATTAAGAAAATAAATTATATCTGCGAAGAATAATTTATTTATTAATTGAATTAATTGATTAATTAATTCTGAATTAATTTTAGGAATTTTCAGAAGTTTAATTGGTTTAAAAACAGTCTTAAATCAGCAAGACAATTGAAAATGAACTAGCATGACAATCTGGATTGTCATACCGATTGTCATGCCAAGTCATTTCAATTGTCATACCGAAAGTTACACTAGGAAGGAGATTGTCTTGCTAGTTCAACTGATTGTCATACCGATAGTCATTGTAGTTCAATCAGATTGTCTTGCTAGTACAATTGAAAGTCCTACTGAAAGTCTTGTTGAGCCAAAGAGATTGTCCTACCGATTGTCATTGCAGTTCAAGTAATTTTGTTGGATTGCATACAAAAAGAAAAAGAAGCAGAAGACATTTAAAACACTGAAAAATACAAGAACACAGCAGCAGCATAAGAAATATTTCATTGTTCTCTGTTGAAATTCAAAGATCAATTTCTAGATTGCAAAGTTAAATCCAATCAACTAGAAATCTTTATCTTGTTCTTGCGTAACAATCTAGCGGATCAAAATCCCTAGAACTTAATCTCAAATCGCGTTTAGCATTTGATTCTAATTATTGCAAAAATAGAAAAAGTTCATGTCGAATTTATTCTAGATTTGTGATAATTGATTTGAGATTAATACCTTGTAATCGATACAGTTGTTGTAACACCTTTCAAGTTTAATAATATTTTTATTTAACTTGAATTTTGTTTCACATTTTTTATTCCGCATTTATTCGATTATTTGGTACTGTTTGTATTCAACCCCCCCTTCTACAAACAAATTGGGACCTAACAGGATTGGAATTTTTGATTTATTGGTGAGTTATATGATTTTATTTCGCTTGTAGAAGTGATTTTATTGTAATTTTAATTCCATAAATATTTGGGTTGTCTTTAAAATTCATTTTCTAATTTTCTAATTTCAATAATTAATTTTAGGACTTTATAAAATTGAGAAATCAATATTTTGTTAATTATTCATTTTTTAAATGATTTTCTGAGTGTGTTAAATGCTAAAATCCATATTTAATTATGGGAATATTTAAAAATTATGAAACTTATATTTTATTAAGTTCATATTATTCTTAGAATTTTAAAATTATTTTGGAAATTTTCGGGATTCGTTTTACTTGCGTGTTATTTCGTTATTAGTTAAAAAGTAGGTATAAAGTGCGGTTTAAGAACTGTTTTAAAATTTTAAAAAAAATTATGTTTTTAATTATTTCAGAATATATCGGATCTTTTTGGATTGGTTGGAATCTATTTCAATATGTTATCAATATTACTTGGTTCGTTAAAAGTGTAATGTCGGGATATAAACGGGGTTCCGGGGATTCAGAAGTCTGGATTAATAATAAACCAACACGTCTCCTGTTTTAACAGGACACGTGTGGCTGCCCTGTTTTTTTTTCCTTGACACTCATTTCCCTTTTGGTCATTCGGCTGTGGCTTAACTCTAGGGATGGCAATCGGGTCAGATCAGATCGGATATTGCAGAATTCATATCCAAACCCAAAAATTTTATACATACTCGAACCCGACCCGAACCCGAAAAATACCCGAAAATAAATACCCGAACCCGATCCATCGGATTTCGGATCGGATTCGGGTATACCAGAAACCCGAATTTTTTTGAATTGGATATTCATACCCGAACCCGAAACCCGAACCCGAATCCGAAATCTGAAAATTTGTATAATTATTGATATTGCAAGTGTTTAGGATCGAACACGCGACTTGTAAAGAAAGAGTTTTAACGTGTCATCTTCAACCACTACACCACATCATTAATTGTGTTATTATATATAGCTGATATTTAAAAAATCAACTCAATTGATACCCAGTTTTTTAGATTTTTTGCTAAAAGATGTTTTGTTAACCTTATAAACCTTATCACTAGTTACATGATTGAATAAATATATTTAATTAAACTTTATAATTAGTTAATTTTTAACATAAATATAAAAATATATGTTCTAAAAATTATATAATAATATGTATAATGTATATTATTAATATATATATTATAATATATATATATTATAATATTATAATGTCTAATATATAAAATTCTAATATTATATATATAATTAATAAATATATAATAATTCGGGTTTTTTTCGGATTTCGGGTTCAGATCGGGTTCAGATAGAGTTTCGGATTTCGGATCGGGTTTCAGATCGGTATACCTAATATCCAAATCCAAATCCAAAAATTTACGGATTTAAAAATTAAATTCATATCCAAATCCAAAAAACCGGGTTCGATAAATCCAAAATTTCGGATTTCGGATCGGATTATTTTGCCATCCCTACTTAACTCTCTCGATTCTCTCTATTTTCTCTCGACTGTTCTTGCTTTTGCTCGGCCCCTTCCCTCGATTTTCATCTTCTTCCTTTCACTTTGCTTCCCTGGGCTTCGTTTCTCCATTTCTCTATTTTTTCGGCGATCTCTCCGGTGAGCCGCCCCTGTTTTCTGGTTGGCTTGGCTTTGATCTATACAGTTGGTATACATATATATATATATATGTGTGTGCCCTGTGTGTATGTGTGTGTGTATGTGTATGTGTGTGTGTGTGTGTGTGTGTGGCGCGGTGGCGCGTGTGCTACCTGTGCAGTGGTGCGGTTGTTTGTTTGGTTGGGCTGGTTATTGGGCTTCCAGTTGGGCTCTACTATTGGGCCTGTTTTGTGAGCTTGTTATGCAGATTGTTTTGGTTGTTTGGCCTGTTTGGGCCGTTTGTGTGCTAATGGATTGGATTGTTCAGATTTTTAATAATAATTTCTATATTGTAGTGAATTTTGAGTAATGTTTATGATATAAAAATATTTGTTGCGAGAAAAATTAAATTAATCGGTATAATTTATTTGGGAACCCGTATTATATCGGGCGCCAATAAATTATGTCGCCGTTGACGATGAACTTTGGAGAGTCAGCGGTGGACGGTGATGACGATGTTCTGAGTCCTAAACCTTATAAATAAATAAAATGATTCGTATAAAATATTTTCGGAACTAAATTGTGCGTGAATATAGAATTGGTATATAATGAAAATATGGATTGTTGAGGATTATTGACGTCGATTATAGTCGACGGGTAGTCTTGTAAATAAAGAAGTTGCTGCCAAAATTTTCTAAAATATATTTGTAAACGTACATAAGTATATTTTATGTGTTACCCTATTTATGTTCGGGATATGTGATTACATGATTATGTGTATAATAATAATACGAGTCGGGTTGTCGGATTTGGGTTATTAGGATTTGAGGATATCAAGCATGTCGGTATAACTAATTAGGGTATTCTGTAATTGTAGATCCCAGTCGAGTTGTTCCAGGATCAAAGTCAGCGTGAAAGCTATTTAGGGTTTGTAAAGCGTTGCAAGGCAAGTACCCCTGACCATTCTTTTATGGTTCAGTGTATATGAATAGCTAAATGTTTTACTTTCGTAATGGGACAGAAACGTTTTAAGTTACGTATCCCCTGTAGTTATAATTCACTATTTCTAAATTGTTTTGGGGAAAAATAACTTCGAAAGGTACCTATCTCAAATGGAATGATTTGCGAAACGAATTTTATATGTGTGCTGGTTAAATAAATGACTTTGAAAATGAGATAGGTACAAGTGTTTTGAAAACTGGATAAAATGGTCAGATATGGGATACATTTGGGCCAGAGTAGGCTTATTGAGGTGGCGTAAGAGGCTAATTCGGTTGCGCGCACTATAAAACCGATTAGTCCAGCAGGTCAGAGACCTAGCTAGTCTCTGAGTTCCGGAACAGGTAAATGGGATGGCAGTTAGAGCCGTCTGGTGTTGATAGCCTGATCAGCTGTCTTCACATATCCGCTATGTATCTGATTGGGATTTGTGAATTATATGAAAGCATGATTGATTGATACAACGGTTTTATAAAATGATTAGCATTCTAAAATTGGACTCTGGTATTACGCAGCACACTACTATGTTGTTTTCCCAAAGCATGCTAATTAGTGATATCCAGTTGCTTTGATTATCATTATGAAATGTTGATATTATGATTACAGCTCTGTTCCCGTTATTGTTAAATTACTGTTTTAATCTTTTATTCATATTTGGTACTGCTGAGCGATTATGCTCACCCTTGCAAACTGTTATGTATATTTCGCAAATGCCTAGAAGATCAGTCAGACCGACCCGTGTTCCTGCCTCTACTAGACCTGGCTCCTCTGAGGTAGTATGTATCAGACCATAAGGTATGAGGAGTTGCTGAATAAAGTTAGTGTCTTAGATATTGAATAAAGAGTTTGTAATAATGAGAACCTAAATTATACTTGAACCTGGATCGGATCTTGGTTCGGGGTCAAGTTAGTATATTTTAATAATAATTCTGTTGTTTATATTTTTTGGTAATTGTGTTTAGTGACGTCAACTCCTGACACCGGGGTTGAGGCCGTCACACGGGACCCCACCGGGATGACAAACCCCACAAAATCGGTGTTTTTATTTTTATAAAATTATTCGTATTTCAAATACCCTTTATTTTTGTATTTTCGAAATATTCACAATTTTTGGGGAATTTTGACGGGACCCCAGAGGTAGAAACACCTATGGGACATTAATTTTGTATTTTATCGTTTTTAAAATTATTCCCCGTAATTATTATTTTGGGGCCCTAATTAATTATAATTAGGGGATAAAAACACCCTTAATTTATTTTGGGGTACAATTTTTGTGAAAAATAAATAGCAGAACTGGTTTTAATTATTAATTTTTTTATTGTATTAAAAATCAGAAAATTCATAAAAACCAAGAACATTCTTGGGGGTAAAATTCTGGGCAGCAACTTTAATCGTGATTTTTGATCGATTTAGGGAACCAAATCAGACGTTCTAGTAGTCAAAATCATCCTCTCGACGAGAGCTTTCTATTGGTATCAATATCTTGAATTGGGGTATAGTATTTATAAAAATCAAATTTTTGGGTGTTCTTATTCTTAAGAATTCGTTTTTTATTATTAAGGGATTGTTTGATGATTTGGTTGCTTGATTGATGTTCCTGGGATCCTAAGGAATGATTTCGTATATCGATTCGTTAATTTTGATTAAGATTTCATTAAAACTGAGTTCTTGGGTTTTTACATTTTTTTGTTTTTGATTTCTGGAGTTGTTGATTTTCTGATGTTTGTAAGATTATGATTCGTTTGAGTATGAAATTAGCTTCGTTTTTGCATCAGAATCGTTTGATTTGGTACAGGAATGGCGAAGTTGGGTGTTTGGTCGGATTGTTCTTAAGTCGGCCGGTTTTTATAGAGGGTGTGGCCGGAGAAATCACTCCGGTGAGTGATTGATGTTGATAATGTCGTCGTTGTGTTGCTGCAGTGTTTTAAAGTCGATCTGGGTGCTAAAACTCGTGAAAACGAGCTGATTAGAGGCTAGGGAAGGGCTGGCCGGAAATTATCCGCGGCAGCCGGATTCTGGCAACTGCTGCCAGTGTTCTTGAGGGGGGGTTCGACCCGTTTACCCGACCACTGACCCGTTTTCAAACCCGCAAATAACCCGGTTTTAATCCCCTAGACCCCAGTTGATTTCTAGAATTCTTTTTTTGGAGATTTTCTGTTTTAAAAATAAATCAAAATTCATTTTTTATTTTTGAAAATCATTTATTTGAATTTCAAAAATCATTTAATAATTATTTTAAATTCTAAAAATTATTTTCTTATTATTTTAAATTCCTAAAATTATTTTCTTTAATTATTTTCAAAAATACAATTTGATTTAATTATTTATAATTTATTTTAGTTAATTATTTATCAATTTAATTAATTGATTAAAAATCAATTAATCAATTAATTTTATTTAAAAATAGTTAAATAAATATAAATTGTTTATAATTAATTCAAATAATTTCTAAAAATTATTTTTAAGGTTTTAAAAATTATATTTTGGTAATTAAAAGTCAATTAATATTATTATTAATTGATTTATTTCCATTTATTTCTTATTTTATTCATAATTATTAAACCGTTCGTCCGTTTAATACGAAATGAACGCGTATAGACTCAGAAAAATATTACGCTTTCAATGAAAATACTTTTGAGTCCTAATTTCCTTTTTATTGCAATGTCATTTGATTTATGTATCAGTTTGAGTCGGTATTTGATCGGTAAATGCTAATATTGACCTCATTTTAATTCTGAACGCCCTAGGACGTATCTTTTAATGATCTGACTTATATATTGCATGAATTATGTGATTACGTGTTATACGAATGCCATGCTTATGTGTTATGTGATATGCATGCTATCTGTTTACAGTTTTAAAATGCCATACTAGTTATAAATGATCGGGTAGATGTCAAGACGTATAGTTATGTCGATTGAGTTTGGTTCTGTCAATTAAGATAGTACTTTTGTTTATAGAATCGAGTATCAAGGAGTGTGGTCAAGTGCTAGACGGAGTTGATAGCCAGCAGTTATAAGCCAGAGTTTTAGTGAAAAGTTTGTGTGCATTCCAGGCAAGTATTCTCCCCTATTCTAAATTCAGAATAGCTTATTATTTTGCATATTCAAAATATAAGAACTGTTTATAAATACTCTGATAGCGCATTGAATATCCATACTCCTATATTTATTGACATTCTCTTATTCTAGCAATCATTCTACTAGAACCAATCTTTTGATTCGATAGATAGTGAATAACTATACTATCCAGATATACTCCATACAGTGAAACTCTGAATTGGAATTAGCGAATAACTAATTGTTCTGGTTATTTCGCCATCAGTTGTTGAGATAACTCCGGACCATGTGACATGGGGAGTTGAATAGATAAGGATGTCATTGATCCGACTCCTTTAATCAAAATTAATTTTGTGAATTGGTTATTGGTTAGCGTAAGAGGTCGAGGCACCGGTCCAGCGTGAGTTATTATGCGAAAGTGTAATATCTTGCTAGGCGAATATATGCCTTTTTCATGGATATCCAATAGGTACGGTATGGCTGCGGGATATCGATACCTATATTTACGGTATGGCTGCGGAATACCGGTGCTGTTTCGTGACTGATCATCAGGAACAACATAGTTCATAATTGTGTTTGATTAAAATATCGCTCAAACTTTAAAGTTTATATTAGCTTTAACATTTACTCGGATACTGTTATTGTTGTTCACTTACAAACTTTATATTACTTGCTGAGCATCTCTTCACTCATACTTGTTTATTAATCTAATCTTTTAGCTAAACCAGAGCAGGCTTGAATTCCAGGTTTGATTAGAGGTCAAGTGCTTGTAGATAGTTTGGTGTGTTTTCAGGTAGACAGTTTGGGACGCCTGAATAGTATAAAGGTTTGTAATAAAATTTGAATAAGTTGTAAAACTAATTACACTTATGGTTTATAATAACAGTTGGTTTGTATTAGTGCATGTTTCATACTATAACCTGTGATCGATCCAGAGCATGCAAGGGGTCATATTTATTATATTATTCCGCTGTGATTATTTTATTATAGTTTATTGGCTAGTGACCCCCAAATCTAGACCCCGGGTTCGGAGGGCGTCACACAATCAATAAAGAATCCTATTCTATTACAATAAGGAAATCTATTACATATCCATGTATGATTGCTTCTGAGATAAAGTCCTTCACCGTCTTGAATTCATGCTTTCCTTTTCCTCCTCGAATATCTACTGAGGTGACAAATCCTGATGACATCATTTGTTGATCATCAAGTACTAATATAAGTACTTATGACGCCACTCTTTAGTAAATACTGATATAAGTCCTGATAATAACTTCTGATAATTTCTGTCCAGATATCATCAAATATATCTAACAGGGATAGTTTTGTTATCAGGAATGAATTTGTGATAAACATTCTTCTCACAAATTGGGGGAGATTGTTGTGCAAGACATGCCTGTGAAATAACAAAACTAAGTCAAATTGACAACCCTAAGATTAAGTTATATGATAATCTATATCTATATTATGTATTGTATTCCTTGAGTCTGTAAAGTGTTTAGTAGATTAGACTGGGGATTTTTTTATGTACAGTTTCAAGCTAAGGAATAAATTATGGACACCCATTGACTACAAAAACAGAGCTCCCAAAACACACACCGGAATTTACTTCATATCTCCAATGAGGACACTCGTTGACTATAGGAGGAGCCTTCCGTCCAGGCATACCCCTGGAGGTCTCTGACCACGGACACCGTCTTCCTGTGGTTGCATTACAGGAAGGAGTTCTTCAATAGAGTACCTCCAACAAATACGTTAGTAATAATCATCTCCATCTTCCTTGAAATCTCCTGAAAACCCATCCAAATAGCCAAATTAATATCTCACTAAATCATTCTTACTACTTTAGGGCGCGCCCTGGGCACTTTCCACAGGCAAGGAATCAACTCAAGGATATCAATCAAAATCACCTTCTTAATCAACAGGGCACGCCTCTCCCCTATCATGAGGGTGCGCCTTCGATGTTTCCAAAGTGCATTAAAGCGATAATCCTTCATAAACACAGGGCGCGCCTTTCCTTATCCAAAGGGCGCGCCTCTTCCCTTTTTAGAAAGGAAACTTGCCTTGTTCTATCCTTAATTCTAGGAATTTATATTTTAATTTTGACCATTTTATTTTATTTTGACTTATATAACATTTATACCAATTTTTTGGGCATAACAACTACCCCCCCTTCAAATTTCATATGCTGTTGAAAATAGGATTGAAATTTTTACTCGTCTTTATCAGAATGTGTATAAACTTATGTACCATCAATATTATCTTTCAAAGTGCGCCTTCAACTGGGCGGGCCTGGGAACACCACTATTTTATTCAAAATTCAGACTTCAACAATAATCAGAGAGGGCGCGCCTTCACGAGGACGCGTAATTGTAATTTTGAACAGTTTTAAAATGGTTCCTTCTTTCTCTGGAATCGTGATCGACGTGATGGACGTGATTGACAGCTGTCCCACGTCATTTTCAGCTATAAATATAAGTAACTTTTCATTATTTTACTTTTACTTTCTCTCCCTTTTCACTTTCCCCTTTTCTTTAAAGGTATCAACACCGGCGGGATTAGGTTTTGCTCGGAATCAGCCCTATTCTTTGATCATTTATTTAACTTTATCTGGCCAACCTTTTCTTTGAACACAAAGGTAAATGAATCTTCTCTTTCCTTTCAAGTTTATCTAGCATAATTGGCAGATTTAGACTGCAACTGTTCATCTTACTTGTTTATTTTATGTATTCTTCAATCAATTGTTGTATGTATATATATGTGTAATTCTATATATATCTGTATGTATATTCGCGTATATATGGACTTTGCAATGTATATCCATAATCTCAAGATTTTGAATTTTAATTTCATGTTTTTTAGAATTCCAACCTTTATCATTTTATGCCCAATTTGGGTTTAGAGCGCATATGTTGTGAGATTTATCTAGGGCGCGCCAACAGCTTATGGCGTACCATCACATTTACTCGGGGCGTGTCATCTCACCTGTTTGTTAGTGTGCTTAGATTTCAAGCTTTAGACACACCTTCCCCATTAAGGCATACCTTTATATTTTTAATATTTTCCTTGCTTTTATAGAAACACAGTTTCTTCCCTGGCGCACCATCTTAGCTTAGGGCGCGCCTTGAAGGACAACCACAACAGATGTTTTTTAGTCAAACCCGTGTATAACCTCTGAATTGGGCATGCTACCCTCCCAATGTGTGCCTTCTGCTATTTGTTATTCTTATTCTCTTCTCTTCTTTCTGAATTAGACGCGCCCTCAACGTTTTTTGCTTTTCTTGACAGCTGGAAGACGAGGGCGCGTCTTCCCCTTTTCATCCATTCAAGGACTTTTGCACCAAGCTAGGAATCTATTCTCCTCCACTTGAACCAGACTTCCCAGACGCTCATAGGATTCCTCACTTCTTAGAACATGAGGTGCGTCTTGTTCAGGAATTTAAATATGGTGATATAATGGAAGATTCTTCAAACGGCTCCCTAGATCACATCCCTATAAATCAAAGGAGAGGTAAGCATAAGCTAATTTAGAAAGAAAGATCTCCAGCTCCTGTCAGTACAGAGTTGGATGACGATGATTGGTTGGAAAGTTTAAATACAGACAGGTACATGGGCGTTAAAATTGGAGTCAATGTTGGGGCAAGCCCTTCTAAAGTTTCCTACAAATCAATCTCCCCTACCCTATCTTCTCAGCCAACTCAGGGCTCGCCTTCTTCTCCCCACTCAGAAGGCGCGTCTGAAGACATGTCTCCTGAGCTTAAGGAGGAAGCAAACTTCTTTGATGAAGATACCAACCAGTTCTCCAATTCCCCTGAGCCTTACCCCATTCCTTTTGAACATTGGGAGGGGTCTGATAGTGAGCTAGACTTCGAATGGAGCAAGTATGAGGTCTGTACAGAGGCCGTGAAGAAACATTTCAGAAAAGAGCAAAAAAATTTATTTTGTGTGGGGCTTTTCTCTAATTGTTCAAATGAGCAGTTAGAATGGCTGATGGAGTATTATGATATGAAGGGATATGGGTGCACCCTCTAAGCATGAAGCGCCCCCACCTTTTTAATTATGGAAAAAAATTCAGAATTCCCAGGATTGTTACAAGCCCAGAGCTTGTTTATCTAGGTGTGGGCGCGCCTCTCCATCCCTACCTGAGGGATGTAATTGAACTTTATGACCTAGCCCCTATTCATCTACCCCCAATAGTTATAACCTTGTCTTGGCTTTATACATCATGTACATGGACTTAAGATTCCCTGCACCTACTATGGAAGAAGTCAGTCACTTCTTTAGCCTCAGAAAGTCTGATCATGGCTACTACTACTTGGTTGTGGACAAACAGCACAACAAGAAAGATTTCTCATCAGGGAAAGTTAGCCATGAGAAATGATGGAAGGAAAACTTTTTCTACTTATATGATGTCTACAGAGTCAGGATTCAATTCAACACAGATCCAAGTAAGGGCGCGCCCTACTTACTTCTCTTTTTATAGTATATTATTTTTTATCAGAAAAACCCATCGTGTGGGATCTTGAGGGCGCGCCCAAAGAGAGGGCGGAGGCCATTCTTAAGATTACTGCGGAGAGGGGGAATTTAAAAACGCTTATTACTGAGTCTAACTTAATGTGAGTTGGTATTCTATCTGATTGCATCGGGACCAAATGAAGATACACAGAGTTTAAGAAGGGTGTTCTCCTTACTCGTGTTGTAGAGATTGACAGTGACAAAGAAGAAGATGAAGAAGAGCAAGAAGATAGCACTGCTCAAAGTGAACCCCCGTAGGTTTGGATAATTAGTGTTTACGAAGGCGCGCCTTCTTGTTTAGGGCGTGCCCTATATATATTTCTATCTTACCGTCACCTTTAGTTTGTTTAATTCGTATTTGGCATATTGTATTTAACATGCTTTGTACTTGCATGCATTTTTGTCCTGCTGCTTCTTCCTCTGTATATCATAAACATATATTGTGCATTTGATAACAATCTTAATTTTATCTGGGCACGCCCTAACTCATAGGCGCATCTTCTTGATATATCTACTAATATTTGTTCACATGTTTTTATGCATAAATGGTTCTTCCCAGGATTACCAAATCTTTTGGGGTGCCCCCTAATGAAAAGCCCAAGTCTAAACCTCTAAAGAAAGTTGCATCCAAAACCCAGACTTTAATTCCTACTCCTCTTGTTCCTCAATCTGCCCCTGCAAAAAGGACTGTGGTAGATTTAACTGAGCAACAGGGCGCGTCCAAGAAGCCTCGGACACAAGGTGCGCCTTCTCATCCTTTTGCACTTAACACCCTTGGCCTGTAGGGGCTCTTTATGTATCTGATAAAGAGGTTGGGAAGTGGCAGACAATGAGTTTGGAAGAGTCTATCAGAACTTCAGTGAAAGCCTCCTTCCAACTCTTGGTCCACTCTAGTCAAGCTGTGGATAAATTTTTAAGAGGAGAGCGCGTGCCTGGAAAGGCTACAGGGTGATAACAACATCCTGCAGAATACTCTGAAAGACAAAGACTCTCTCTATGCTAAAGACATCAAAGCCAAGGATTCTGAAATCTCCTTCCTCAAGGGTAAGGTGGTAAACTCAACTTCCCAGCTTGAAATAGCCAACAAGAAAGCTGAATCTCTCCACACAGAATTAGCTGAGGCCAAAGCAAGGATTGAGTACCTCGAAGACCAGGAAAAGAATGGTTGGCTGGAGGAAAGAAGGACGATTATAGATGATGCTTTTTCCAATGGTTTCCAATTCTACAGGATTGGGTTCGTGGAGAATGATCCTAAGTACACCTTCGAGAAGTTTGGTGAAGAAACCGTTTCTAAAATGGCAGAATTCAAGAGGGAGTTTGCTAAGGAGATCCAGGAGAAAAGGATCGAACTAGGTCTGGAAGTGGATGAGGGAGTGCCCACAGACGAACCTGAAAAGGACGCGCCTGAGGTTAATCCCTCAGTTCTTCTCCAATCCATTCCTCCAACTGGTGATTCTCAGGGTGCACCCTGATTTATTGTGATGTTTAAATTTCATTTGAACTGAAACTTTTAATACTTTGAGGAGCCAGCCCTCTTTTAATGCTGTGCAAAGTTGTAAGGCTAAGTATTTTGTTACTTTCTATTTTGCATCATATTAACTATGTGGGTTTACCCAACTTCATTTCTTTTAACAATCATATATAAGGGTGACTTTCATCAGTAAAAGTTTCTAAGTACCAAACAGATGGTACACCTTTATGGTTAAGGCGCGCCCTATATTTTAGAAAATAGTCTCTTGGGGCGCGCACTAACATCACAAAATATAAAGTAATCTTCTTTTATCATAGAAATTTTTTAAGAGAAATTTGCCAAGATGCCTCTACCTTTTAGGGCGCGCCCTGCACTATTCATATTTTTTATTTAAACCAAAATTTAGTAGGTATATAGAAGTTTTAAAGAGTGTCCTTCTTTTCAAGGCATGTCTTAATATCCGGATGTATTAAAAACAAACCCCATTTTTATGGTACATTTTTCTTTTTGTAAAACCATATTTTCCCAGTACAAGTTGATTTAGGAAATAGAGGGCGCGCCTTGTCATACTTTTCCATAGGGCGCGCCCATGATCTTAGCAGATTTAGGAAATTATACTACCCCTGATTTAGAGGGCGTGTCCCTTCATGCATACGGAATTCAACTGTCATATCATATCATGGGCATAATTTGTGTAGTATAAATAGATTTTCATTTATTACTAAAGGACTTTTACATTATGTATCCAAAGTAAACCAAGAAATTTTGAAATAACTTTTTCCTTTTATTGATAATGCGCTCTAGTGCGAAAATTACACCAGTGCCCTGGCTAATATGCTCTGCGGGGAAATTATTTGAAAATTTTATCTTTCAGCTAGTTCCAAGGTTTATAGTCATGTATACTACCCCCTAGGCTAGGAGGAATTTATTTGCTACTAGTCTATTATATATAAATCAATCATAGACATGAGGGGGCCAAAACCACACCCTACTGATAATACTTCCGCAAGTGCTCTGCATTCCAAGCCCGGGGAATAAACTTGCCATCCAAATCTTTTAAGTGATAGGTTCCCTTTCAAAGTATAGCTTTGACCTTGTACGGTCCTTTCTAGTTAGCTCCAAGCACCCCATGATGAGCTATTTTAGTATTCGACATGACTTTTTGCAATACAAGATCTCCCACCCTATAGAGCACAGACTTCACCTTCTTATTGAAATACCTTGCAATTATTTGCTGATATGCAGCAAGCTTCAACTGGGAGTTCATTCTGGCTTCGTCCAGCAAACCCAAGTAAAGCCTTTGGTTAAATTTTCCATCTTCTTCAATAAATAAATCCCTTCGCAGAGACCCAGCTCCTACCTCTACGGGGACCATAGCCTCATACCCGTAAGCTAGCAAAAAAGGGGACTCTCCTGTGGTCGATCTCGGAGTTGTGTTGTAAGACCAAAGGACCATGGGCATCTCCTCCGGCCAATCTCCCTTCTTTTCCTCCAGCTTATCCTTCGAAGTGTGTTTGATAATCTTGTTTATGGCTTCTTTCTGACCATTGCTTTGTGGGTGGTAGACCGCAGAAAAATCTTTCTTGATGTTCAAGTCTTCACAAAGCTTCCTTAACGCTTTACTATCAAACTGTTTTCCATTATCAGAGATTAGTTTATATGGAATACCAAACCTGCAGACTATGGAGTTGATAAAAAAGTCTTTGACTTTCTTCGCCGTGCTCATGGCCAGTGGCATAGCTTCCGCCCATTTTGTAAAATAAACAACAGCCATCACGGCATACTTCACACCCCCTTGGTCTTGGGCAATTCTCCAATGAGATCAATCCCCCACAATACGAAATGCCAAGGACTAGCCAGTGATGTGATAGATGTTGTTGGGGCATTGGAGTAATTAGCGAATCGTTGGCAACGATCACATGCTCTAACAAACTTGAAGGCATCTTCTTTCATGATTGGCCAGTAATATCCTTGTTTAAGGACTTTCAATGCCAACGAACCACCCCCCGAGTGATTGCCACAAATACCTTCATACACTTCTCTGAGAATATAATTTCCTTCTTCCAAATCCACACATCGTAACATCGGTTGATTGAATCCTCTCTTATACAACACTCCATCATACTCAACGTACCTCGCAGCCTGGTAGCGAAGGCATCGAGCCTGTAGCTTGTCTTCTATAAAAGTTCCCGTTCGAATATAGTTATGAATGGGGGTCATCCAGATCTCCTGTGGTATTACCTGTGTCTGGAACACACCCACTTCCGGAATACTCCAAATTTCTTGGATCCCCAAAGAAATTTTTCCAAGTAGCACACCATCCATTTGCGATCCCATCTTGGCCAAGGCATCTGCATTGCTATTTTCTTCCCGCGATACACCTTCTAGCTTGGCACTTCCAAACTTTTCCAGTAGACGCTGCACACATCTCATATATAACTCTATCTGAGGTTATCGGGCCTGAAAACCTTCGTTGACTTGGTTTACTACTAACTCTGAGTCACTCCGAGCGATCAAATTCACAACCCCCACTTTTAACACTATTTTCAAGCCATTGATTAATGCTTTATACTCAGCATCATTGTTGGTGACCTAAAACTTGAAGTGAATGGCGCTCATTAGATGATGTCCTTCTGGGGTAACCAAAACAATTCCAGCTCCCGCTCCGTTATTATTTACAGCTCCGCCAACATGTAAGATCCACCAAGGGTGTGGGTGTTAGTGTTTTTGCCCTAGAGACAATACTATGATATTTTAGTTTAAGACATTAGGATTATTAATGTTTATGTTATATCAATTATTCTATTTATAATTTATTAATTCTTAATTTACTGGGATATAAATGTTAGATTAATAAATGTCCTTGGAATATGATATGCAATTCTATATCTCTAAGTACGTGACTTAGAAATGAGATTATGAGGATAGTATCAATATTCCTAAAGGCCCCTAATAGAGTATTATTATTAAGAGACAATAATAATACGTTAAGACTGGTGTGTTTGTTGATTGATGATCACATCTCATTGATCATAGGTATAGTGATACTAAAGTCAAAAACACATGCAGATGTATATGTATATGGTGCTAGACAGACCCAATGTGAGATTCTACATGTCTGTTGTGTCATAAGTAATTCTCACAGTGATAATGATGTAATGGTTCTTAGACCTGAAGTCATTATATCTTTATACGAGAATTAATATACATTGATTCCATTAAAAGTTATCCTTGACCTGGTAATGATAAAAGTGGACATTGGGTATATTATGAATTGTATGAGAAATATGAATGATCTAGATGAGATTTAACCCTCCTATTTTAGGAGTTATATTATTGGCCTCTTGTGTGAGCTATACTATGAAATGCATGGCCACGCTCAAATATTGATTAGATCGTGGAGGAGACTACTTAAACCTCAATTTCAAGAGTTTCTTGAAGGAGTGTGATAGTGTATCATAATTACTCCTTCTGGAACACCTCAATGGAATAGAGATTCTGAGAGGAGAAATCGTACCTTGTTGGACATAGCGCGATCGATGATGAGTCAAGCGGATCTTCCATTTAATTTCTGGGGTTATGCTCTAGAAACGGCTGCATATACACTTAACCAAATTCCGACTAAAGCGGTTCAAAAGACTCCATATGAGATATGGACTGATAAACATCATAGCATGTCATTTATGAAAATTTGGGGACGTGTAGCGTTTGTAAAATGTTTAGCCTCTGACAAGCTTGGACCAAAATTAGATTGATGCTATTTCATGGGATACCCAAGTAAGACTAGGGTATAGTTTTTATAATCCTTCCGAGAACAAAGTGTTTTTTGCTCGGGCCGCTGTATTTTTTGAGGGAGAAATACTTTCTAAGAAAATCAATGGGAGGACAATACATCTCGATGAAGATCGAGAACCACATGATAACATTGAACCAGAGTTGGAATAAGATTAGGATGTACATCAAAATGTTGAAAGTAATCCCGTCCAAGAAACACAGGTTATTCGTAGATCTAATAGGATTCACCATGAGCCCGGGAGAAATTATGAATTTCTTTTGACTCAAGATGGTGATTTGATGCTTACGGATAATGATAAGCCTCTCACCTACCAAGATGCTATGAACAGTTCAGATTCCGAGAGATGGCTAGAGGCCATGAAATCCGAGATGGAATACATGTATCAAAATAAAGTATTGACTTTAGTTGATCCACTCGAAGGGGTAAAACCTATAGGGTGCAAGTGGGTTTTCAAGAAGAAAACTAACATGGATGGTAAAGTACAGACCTATAAGACGCGACTAGTTGCAAAAAGTTTAAAACAAATTCATGGTATAGACTGTGATGAGACTTTTTCACCGGTTACTATGGTCAAGTCCATCAGGATTTTGTTAGCAATAGTTGCTTACTTTGACTATGAGATTTGGCAAATGGATGTCAAAACTGCTTTCTTATATGGGAGCCTTGAAGAGGATGTATATATGATACAACCTGATGGTTTTTTCGATCCAAAGTTTGCTAAGATAGTTTGTAATTGCTTCTATCTATTTATAGATTGAAGTAAGCCTCAAGGAGAATGAATATTCATTTTGATAAAACGGTCAAAGTGTTTGGGTTTATTCAAAATGAATATGAACCATGTGTTTGCAAGAAGGTTAGTGGGAGCCATGTGACATTCCTAGTATTATATGTAGATGAAATATAACAAATAAGAAATGTCATACCTTCTCTACAGGCTGTTAAGACTTGGTTGAGAAATAGTTTCTCAGTGAAAGACTTAGGCGATGCTACCTATATATTAGGGATCAAGATCTATAGAGATAGATTGAAAAGATTAATCGACCTAGTCAGAGTACATACATTGATAAAGTATTACATCATTTTATGATGCAAGAGACAAAGAAAGGATATGTTTCGATGTCTCATGGGATAGTGATCTCAAAAGATAATTGCCCCTAAATCATTAGATGATAAGGGCCATTTGAGAAAGTTCCAGATGCGTCAGCAATTGGATCTATAATGTGTACAATGATATGTATTTATCCTGATGTTTCGTATGCTTTGAGCATGATGATCAGATACCAGTCTAATCCAGGTGAGGGTCACTTGATAGTTTTCAAGAATATTCTTAAGTACTTAAAGAGGACTAAAGATTTATTTTTGGTGTATGGAGAAGATAGGGAACTGGTTGTAAAGGGTTACACTGATACTAGTTTCTGAACCTAATTTTTGGATAGACAAAGATGATTACGAGTTTATGTGTGTTTTGTGTTTTGTCTAAATATAATTGATGTTAGCTTGAATAGTTCACAGCAAGAACATTAATGATTCTATGGAAGCCGAATATATTGATATTTTTTGAAACACCCATGGAGACTGTTTAGGCATGTCCTTGGGAAATATCGCCTTGTTAATGAGATTAATGATTAAGGAGATATAAATGTAAAGTGCATAGTAATGATAGTGCTCCAGACCCACTAAATAAGGCTTTGTCGCAACAGAAGTACGATGGTCATACTAGTTCCATGAGTATTAGATACATGGGTGATTGGCTCAAGTGCAAGTGGGAGATTGTTAGTGTTTGTGCCCTAGAGACAACACTATGATGTTTTAGTTTAGGACATTAGGAGTATTAATATTTATGTTCTATCGATTATTCTTTTTATAATTTATTGATTCTTAATTTACTGCGATATAAATGTTAGATTAATAAATGTCCTTGGAATATGATATGCAATTCTATATCTCTAAGTACGTGACTTAGAAATGAGATTATCAGAATAGTATCAATATTCCTAAAGGTCCCTAGTCGAGTATTATTATTAAGGGACAATAATAATGCATTAAGACTGGTGTATTTATTGACTGATGATCACATCTCATTGATCATAGGTTTAATGATACTAAAGTAAAAAACACATTTAGATGTATATGTACATGGTGCTGGACAGACCCAATGTGAGATTCTACATGTCTGTTGTGTCATAAATAATTCTCATAGTGATAATGATGTAATGGTCGTTAGACCTGAAGTCATTATATTTCTATACGAGAATTAATATACATTGATTCCATTAAAAGTTATCCTTGACGGGGTAATGATAAAAGTCGATATTGGGTATATTATGAATCATATGAGAAACATGAATGATCTAGATGGAATTTAACCCTCCTATTTTAGGAGTGATATTATTGGCCTCTTGTGAGCTAGACTATGAAATGTGTGGCCACACTCAAATGTTGATTTGATGTGATAGTCTACTCATTGATCAAGGAAACTTGGATTAAACTATGATGAGGATGACATATTACATGCCTATAGTTTAATCTATAATATTTGGTTAAAGGGATTATATTACATTGTACATTATTCACAAAAGGTTTAATCGATCACCGATTCAATTATTATTACTTGGGTAGCAATGATGTATTACTAGATGCCGCTCATTGTTTACGATTTTAAATTAGATTTAAAATTCGTTGCCAACGTAATAATAACCTATAGGGTCACACACTAAGAATGCTTGAAGGATAATTTAATTTAAATTGGATTTAAATTATATTAAAGTAATTCGAGTTATTTATTATATAAATTAAGTATGACTTAATTAATTAGATAAATATCGATATTCGAATTTACTAATATTATTTATGAAATTTATTTGTTAAATAATTAAGTGAGACTGAATTATAATACAAATAGGAATTTCAAATTAATAATAACTCCTAATTATTTAAGAGTTATAATTCATTTTTCTACTCTCTATATAATATCTCTTGTGTTGCTGATTTTTTGGTGTGCAAGACTTTTACTAAAACCCTATCCACCAAGAGAGAAGATGGAGAGAGCGAGAAGAAATGGGTTTGTACTAGTACATATCCAATCCTTGAGTTCAAGTATTCGTGTGGATACCGATAGAGCGTAGATCGTGAGAGCGGGATGCGTGGTGATTGAACAAGCTTTGGATCTCCATTAGTCAACCAATTTGTAAAGCTTCTTAAGGTAAACAATCTGACATACGAATTAAATATCTATTTTTCACATGGATCCTGCGGTGGGTTTCAAAAATTCTGATTTTTCACATTTTTAATTACTGTTTCTGTTGCGTTTATGTGCTCGAAACCCAACAGTGGGAACTCTTCACTCACTTTGGAGGGGATATTTCCCTGTGAGGAAGGTACTGCCAACACTATAGCTTTATCATCTACTTCAGAGTCACTCAATTATGAAATCAGCCAATGTTTGTCCCTTGATCGCTATGCGAGGGCAATATTCCAAATTAAATTATCCCAACTCTATTGCCCATTTCAGCATTCTTCCCGATGATTCTGGATTATGTAGAATATGCTTGAGAGGATAAGCGGTGCGGACCTCTATTCAGTGAGCTTGGAAATATGGCCTTAACTTTCGTTCCGCAAGAATAAGGGCGTATACCAATTTCTCCATGCTGGTATATCTAGTCTCTGCATCTAACAACCTCTTACTGACGTAGTATATCGGCGACTGTCGGCTTTCTTCTTCTTTTACTAATGTCGCGCTGATCGAATACTCTGAGACTGCCAAATAAAGAATCAATGTCTCTCCATCCTCTGGCTTGGCCAACATGGGAGGATTTCCCAATTGTTCTTTGATTTTTTAATTTTTACATCTATCTGAGGACTTTGATGTAAATCGATTTAGTGTCGCAATCCCTCCCGTTAAACTCTGCACTTGTTTAATGTTGGTGGGAGATTTCATGTCCAGTAGGGCCTTGATCTTTTAGGATTGGCTTCGATTCCTCGGTGATTCAGCATGAACCCTAGGAATTTCTATGATTCGACGCCAAACACACATTTCTGTGGATTCAGTTTCATCCTGAACTTCTTCAGAATATGGAACATTTTTGCCAAATCTGCTATGTGATCCTCCACTCTCTTGAATTTTACCAACATATCATCAACATATACTTACATCGTTTTCCTAATCTGCTTTTTAAACATTTTATTCACCAGCCTTTGGTATGTTGCCCCAACATTGATTAGACCGAATGGCATCCCGATGTAGCAGTAGAGACCTCTGTCAGTGATGAAGGATATATGCTCTTGATCATGTTCATACATAAGAATTTGATTATAGCCAGAGTATGCATCCATGAAGCTCAGTAAAGCGTGTCCGACCATTGCATCAACCAACTGATCAATTCTTGGCAAAGGAAAACTATCCTTTGGACATGCTTTATTTAGATCAGTAAAGTTTACGCAAGTTCTCCACTTTCCGTTGGGTTTTCTCACTAACACTGGGTTGGCCAACCATTCCGGGTAGAAAGATTCTCTGATTAGTCAAACGTCCAAAAGTCTATCTACTTCCTCCGCCAATGCTACAGCCCTTTCTCCACTTACGGCTCTGCGCTTTTGTCAAATCCCTTTATGTTTCGGATCAATATTCAATCGGCGACACATGACTTTTTGATCAATCCCAACCATGTCAGAGTGGCTCCTCGCGAATACATCGAGATTTGCCAAGAGGAATATTGAAAGTCCCTCTTTCAGCCTTGGGGGCAACTGAGACCCAATTTTCAGAACTTTGCTAGGATCTTTTTTTTCGAGAGGGATTTCAATTATGTCTTTTGTCGGCCCCATTTTTTCTGTTAGCATCGATATTCGTGGGTCTAAGTCTAATTGATTATAATTTTCATCACTCTGTTGAGAAGGTGCATCCCCTTAGAGGAGAGCATCAACTTCTTTATTTATTGAAGGCGCACCCTGTATAATAGGGGCATTAACTTCTTTCAGACTTGGCAAGGTAGAAGGCGCACCCTGAAAGACAGGGGCATCTACTTCTTTCGGGGTTTCTGAAGATGAGGGCGCGCCCTCAGAAAGAGAGGCATCTACCTTAAGCACATCTTGTCCAAGACTCTGCAAGACATCAAATCTCCCTTCGAGCCTTTCCCCATTAAAATTTGCTTGGACTATCTTTTTTGGAGGCTCTTCTTCGTCCAACATCTCAATCCTGATAGCGTCTTCTAAGAACATCATCGCTGAAGGCAATTCAGAGGAGTATTCATTTTCTTGCTCAACATAGTAATGGACCCAAATTTCCTCGATTGGCTGCTCGATACTTCTCTCTCATTCATCATCCAACGCATCCCTAGTCTGGACATCCTTTCTCCCGAAGCCTCTCATAGCTTGCCTGTAGCATTCCCGAGAATCATACTGGGAACCCTTTATACTGCCAATTCCATTTGGGGTTAGAAATTTGATGGTAAAATGATGGATTGAAGTGATGACCCTCATTTCCCTAAGGAAGGGTCGTCCTAGCAGCACAATATGGGATGACTCCTTATTTAGGACCTTAAACTCGAGCATTTTTGTTACAGACAACGGGCTCTCTCCTAAGGTACACGGCAATCAGATTGATCCCATGACGTGAACTCCTTCACCAGAGAAACCATAGACCCGAGAATCTTCTCCTGACATATCCCTATCAGGCAGCCCCATCTTCTTAAAGGTGCTATAGTAGAGGATGTTTGCCGATCTTCCATTGTCTATGAAGGCTCTATAGACGTTCTTAGTTATAATTTAGATAGAAATAACCAAGGCAACATTGTGGGGGTGGTGCACCCACCGGGCATCTGCTTCCCCAAAGGTGATGTCCATGGATTTGCCCTTAAATACTTTGGGTTGGCGAGTTTCCACCCTGTAAATGTCAGTTAGAGGTCTGAATCGGGCTTCCCTTGCATACCTTGCCAAGGCTCTGTTACTGTATTCCATCCAAGGATCTCCTCCGTAGATTGCTCGGATGCTACCATCCCTGACAAACTTACTTTCTTCCAGAGTTTTTTTGTTAGACCCCCGATGGGTACGTCCTCCTTCTTCTTTTACTCTGTCGACACCATCTTTATGCCTCCTTACTTCCTTCACCACCCATTCTCCGAGATAACCTTCCTTGATAAGTGCTTCAATTTCATCCTTTAGCTACCGACACTCATGTGTGTTATGTCCGAATGACTCATGGTATTCATAATATTTCTTCTTATCTTTGCTTTACCAAGATGGCAGAGCCTCAGGTTTTTTAAACAGCCCTCTGTTCTTGTTTACCTCAAAGATGTGTTCAATCGAAGCGGCCAAAGGTGTGTATCTGCTCATTCTGTTGTCATAGCTCGAAGGAGGGCTCCATTCCCTCCTTGTGGTCGTAGCATTCACCCGATTCGGGCTTCGACTACTCCTTCGATATCTTGGGCTTGAAGATATATATCTCTTCCTGGCTATGCCTCTATGACTTGATTGCGAAGTTGGTTGTACCTCTGCCAGAGATTATTCTATGTCCTTGAATGATTCTGTCAAAGCAAAGACATCTGCCAGAGTAGCCGGTTCTTTTACCTGTAAATGCTTCCAGAAATCCGATCCAACCCTTAGTCCCGCTATCAAAAACTTTTCAAAGCTTCGTCTGAAGCACCTCTCACGCTTGTAGACTCAGCGTTGAACCTTTTAAAGTAGTACGTCAAGATTTTGTTCTCCCTTTGTTTAATGTTGGAAAGAGTCGTAACAGACGGAGCATATCTCACAGCGGCATGGAACTTGGTCAGGAACAAAGTCTTCATTTGATCCCAGGAAGTGATCACCCCCCCGCCCGAGCTTTTGAAACCATTGCTGGGCGCTCTCCCTAAAAGTTGCCGCCAAGAGTCGGCATCGAGCCAAGTCTGGAACTTGATACACATCCATCTCTATATTGAATCGGCCCAAGAATTCCACAGGATCTGAACTTCCATGAAAACAGAGATCGCTAGTAGTGTTACGATATCCGGCCGGCAACTGAGCCTCTCTCACCGCAGCAGAAAATGAAGAAGGAATTTCGGCTGTGGCCGTTACTCTTCCTTCCAAGTGGTTGAGCTGCCTCTTCAGATCATCCACATTGAAAGTTCCCACACCCGGGATAGTTTGCATGCGAGGCTGCGGACCTTGGGGCTGAGGTGGAGGTACTACTAACTGATCTCCACCTGGAGGAGCTTGTTGTTGGTTGGTGTTTTGGGCGTCCTAAGGTATCACAATCACTTCTCGGTTTCGTCCTTGATTTCCCTCCAGATTCTCTCCTTGGCCTCGGCCGCGGGCCTGAGCCATCCCGCGATCATAGTTTATCACATCCCTATGACCATCATACTCAGCATAGTTATCATTTTTTGCTCGATTATACTCGCGGGTATTCCTGTGGCCACGATAGTTGTCGCGGCGGTACCCATCTAAGTATTCACCTCGACCTCCACCTCTCCCCCTTCATTGGGGTCTTCTCCAACGGTCACTTCCATATCCTCGACCGTACTAGTCCATCGATCCACGGGGAGGAGTTCTCTCATGACCGCGGTGCCGCTCCTGATTCTCATGGAAATTCAGGGGAACACGCGTTGTACCATGGGGCGTCACATCTCCGCGATCGACCTCTTTTTGATATTCCAGCAGTAACATCCTTAGATCATCGTCACCCAAATGGATCCCCAAGCGATACTTTAAAGCTGCGAAACCTCGTTGTTCATTCTTCGACATGGACTCCGCTTGTCGACGTTCCTCAAGACTACGCCCGGACCGGTGCGGGTGAGTCACTACCCGATTATCTGCCTGCAGTACTTCTGGACCATTAGCATCTTCGTCCACAAGTTCAACGATCGGGGTTACATTATTGGAATAGTTCAGACGTCACGGGATTATAGGTATACGCCCGCCTTCAGTTCGACCGTGACCGGCCAACACATCGCCCTGAGCCATGGGGGCCTTCCCTGGTGCATGGACGGAGCGATTATGGTGAAGGCCCCTTCTGGTCTCGCGTCGCTCCACAGTGCTTAGCCTTGAGTCGAACCTGTTCAGAGCATCTCCCATGCGGTATAGCAGTTCTAGCAAGTCAGCGTTACTGATTAGTATAGATGGTTGTCCCCCAATATCTGGAGTGGTGCGATCGGTCATAGGTGGAACATAAGGCTCATGGTGATCATAGTCATGATCAGACTCCTCTTCAGAACTTCCATCGTAAAAACTTCCGTCACGATATTGAGACATCTTCCCTCCTAGATGCAGATCTTGATTAGGCCCCTCCTTCTAGCACCAATTTTTTGACGGAGGAATTTGGGAGTAATAAAGTTTGAGGTTCGTAGACGAAAATAAGATCTATGACGGTGGTTCTTCGCCGTAAAACATGAACAGTAATCGTCGGATTTGATGAACAGCGTTTGATATTATTGGTGGTTGAGATTGCTTAGGGTTAGTGGTGGCTCCTTTGCGCTCTCGCTTCTTACCCTTTACAATTTGCCTACGTATCCCTATTTATAGGGAATCAAGCCAACATAGTTCTCGGGGAACAAGAAACCTAATGGGCTTAGATCTCTTGTCCCGAGGCCCAGTAGTAAACCTACTGGAAACCGTCTTCTACTAGCTTTAGGAAGGTCCGCCGATGAGGCCCAACCATAAAGGCCCAAGGCTCGTCCACGGCTTCGAGACTTCACGGATAATGCATCTTCCTGGCCAATGATAACCCTCTGCTACCAGCTGTTTCTCTAATCCGTGGACGCAGGTATAACCGTGGATCACCCCAAATATTGGACGCATCCTTGTCCCCCGGATAAGGAGCCCCTACCAGATTGCAGGACAAGTGATCCCAAGCTTTTGGGTGCAAAGTGCTGGATACTCCGAAGTCTCCCAATGTGGATGCCCGTTGACTACAGAGACAGAGCTCCCAAAGCACACACCAGAATTTAATCCACATCCCCAATGAGAACACTCATTGAATACAAGAGGAGGCCTTTCGTCCAGGCATACCCCTAGAGATCTTTGACCACGGACACCGCCTTCATGTAATTGCATTACAAGAAGGAGTTCTTCAATAAAGTACCTGCAACAAATACGTTAGTAATAATCATCTCCATCTTCCTTGAATCCTCCTGAAAACCCATCCAAATAGCCAAACTAATATATCACCAAATCATTCTTACTACTTTAGGGCGCGCTTGAGCACTTTCCACAGGTAAGGAATCAACTCAAGGATATCAATCAAAATCTCCTTCTTAATTAACAGGGCGCGCCTCTCCCCTCTCATGAGGGTGCGCCTTCGATGTTTATAGAGTGCATCAAAGCGATAATCCTTCATAAACACAGGGCACGCCTTTCCTTATCCAAAGGGCGCGCCTCTTTCCTTTTTACGAAGGAAACTTGCCTTGTTCTATCCTTAATTCTAGGCATTTATATCTTAATTTTGACCATTTTATTTGATTTTGACTTTAATAACGTTTATACCAATTTTTTGGGCATAACACAAATCTTGATTCACTCTTTTATAAAATTTACTTATTCAAGTAAAAGTCACATATATCCTAATTTGTAAAGGAGAAGAGATCTTTTAAGAAAAATATATCATTATTTATAAACAAGAAATGTTCAGATCTTTTTTTACAAATTATAAGTTTAAAAATACCCGTATAATTAATGAATGATAGTTTGAATTTAAAAGGAAAAAATGTATTATTATTTAACAAGGATGAGATGAGAGAGGTTAAGTGGCATCCTATTCGAACTAGAAACATGTTAATATTAATATGAAATTAGGTTTTTAATTTTTTACTAGACAAGAATATTCGAAGTAGACAAAGTTGTATATTCGAAACAGACAAAGAGTATTCGAAGTAGACAAATAATAAATATATTATTAGTTAACAAGGATGTGATGCAAAATGTTAGATGACATCCTATTGGAACTAGAAAACACATTCATATTTATATTAAAATTAGGTGACAGGATTGTATATTCAAAATTTCCCTTATGATGAATATTGTGGTTGACGGAAGGGCAACTGAAATTAATTTTTATTTAAATTGTAATATTAATTTATATCAGAATTTATAAAAAAAATAACGTCTCAACTAGTTTAATACAACAAATCTGTGATATCAATAAAAACCTTGTGCATAAAACTAGATAAACAGGGTCACTAGTATATAAAATTAAAAAAATGTAATAATAAATTAGCACTAGTACAGAAAAAATGACAAAAATAACCGATTTTTTAAAATTTTTAACAAAAATAACTACTTATAAATAATTGGCCAATAATGGCTGACCCAATACACAACTATGAATTGCGTATTCAATAAGGAAAATATGGAACACGTTACAATTATGTCATTCTTCCAAGGGACCACGTTATTATATACCTATGATATGCATTTATATAATGCGTATCATCTTTTAACTTTTCTAATTACAGCACTCCGACTTGCATATTATGTGACTTAGTGTTTTACTATCCAGAATAATAAGAATAAACAGGTGCAAAATGCATATTATGTAACCTTCTTTTTAATTCTGTGTTGTTTTGGTGTCGAAAAATATCACTTAATGTTAAGTTTTCAATCGATATTCTTAAATTAATATTTTTAAATTTAAGGGTGTATCATAATTTAACATTTTTTTAATTTTTTAGAATTCAATAATCCCTTTTTGAATTTCAGAAATATTAAAAAATTGAATAAATGACACAATAATTTAATATTTAGAGTTTAGAAATACTCGTTATTACATTTGGAAGACCCCACCATATAATGCGTAATTTGGATTAGAAATTTAAAAATAAAAAATGAAGTGTAGCAGATTACACAATTGAAACATATGTGTTAACTGATACTCCATCGAAGAATGCATAATTTGGATTAAAAAATTGAAAAAAAAAGTTGTTTAACAAATTACACGGTTGTCAAATGCGTATTAGTGTTTACCCCGATGATGAATGCGTATTTGATTGGCCAAAATTGATCATCTGCGCGAAAGCGGTCATTTATGTCAATTTCTATCAAAAACCTGCTACATCCGTCCTTCACCCACTAATACACCAGGTTATACATGTGTAAATTAATATTCCCTCCGTCCCTCCCAAATGTTTACATTTGAGTTGAATATTGTGTTTAAAAAAATGATAAAGTAGTGGAGTAAAGTTAAAAAAGTGAGTAAAGTAATGAGACCGATTAATATTATATATATAAAATGAGAGAAGTAGTAGTTATTTTAAAAATTATAAAACCTTTACCATTTTTGAAAAATTTCCTAAAAAAGAAAGCTTAAATAAATGGGAGTATATATGGTAATAGTATGACGTGGTGGAATGTAATTGGAAGAAGAATAGTATGATCTCTGACAGGATGTGAGTTTGGGGCTGAAAGAACAAGATACGGTCCAGTGGCATGAATGTTTGTACAGTATTACCACATCAATCATTCGTTGAGGAGGTATAAAAAAAATGGTGATGTGGGTATTTGGATACGGGTCTCTAATATGGAAAGCAGGCTTTAAATATGACGATCGCCTTGTTGGTTTCATCAAAAACTATCGCCGTGTCTTTTTTCAAGGTTTCTTCTTCTTTTTTTATATTCTGATTGTATTAGTCTCTGTAATTATAATTGTTTAGCAGGGTTGGGTTTGTTTGAATGTTTATGAAAGTGTTTCACTTGTGCAGGTAGTACAGATCATAGAGGGACTCCTGATTATCCTGGTCGAACTGTTACTTTGGAACCCGCTCACGCCCAAGTTTGTGTATGTTCCCCTCTTCCTCCCTCCTCCTTTTTCTGCATTATTAACATTCCAGTTTTGTGTTGTTCTAGAGCCTTACCACACATTTGATTCAAACCAAAATTTAAGCTCAAAGCTTAATATTCTAATTAACCACTTATTTTTATGTCATTTTTTGGGGTTTTCTTTATGTAATTTTGTTGGATATATATTTTGATGAGGCTACTGATTTTAATCTCCTAGTTTTTCTTTTGTAGGCTAATTGAAAAGTGTTGATGCCATACTCAACACATTAAGAACACCATTATATTTTCCGCTATTGTTTAAGTTAATTTTACTAATATGAACTTGGATAAATAGTTTTCTTATCTATCTACAAGTTGTGAACGTCAGCAATTGTATTTTTCTCATATTGTTTCACTCCAATAACCAGTTCTCACCACTCATATGTAATTCAATGATAATATAACACGACATGCTGTACTACTATATGCTATCATTATTCTTTACAGGCTAGGGGCATCAAAAAAGGCGTTCCGTTTATTTATAATCTTGACTTTATAAATGTTACCTTGTACTGTATTTTATTTCATTTGAATAAATTACATATTTCTGTAAAGTTATATTAGTACACGTATATGTTTGGTCGCAAAACGCGTTTGCTAATTATTTTCATATGGTAACATAGCACACTAAATAAATTTTTACATCACTTTGAATAATGTGCTTTTCTCAATGAACCAGTAGGTACTGCAAACCTTTTAAAACTTGCTTTTGTTTGATTGCAACCAGTATGGAGTAACAGTCCCTCTGGGAATCTTAGCCCGATTTTATTTGGTCCCAAGTTTTTTTTGTGAGAAGAGGGAAGAAGAGAAACAATAAATTTTTATAATTTCCTTCCAAACCAATCTTCTAATGATTTCACAATCGACTACCCTTCCCCACCCGGTTCACATATTTGCTATCTATTATATCTTAACTTTAATAAAGTTTATTTAGCTTCTTTCGCCTACATTTATTTCAACTTATTTCCTACTCTTTCCTTTGCAAATCTTATTTAGGATTACGCTAAAGAAAGTTTATTTAGTTACTTTTCCTTCTATTTCTTTCGAGGTCTCTCCTATTCTCTCCCTGCAAATCTGAAGCAAAGTCTTCCATTGGAACTATGAAGCAAATACTTTTCAGCCTTCCGATCTTTGAAACAAATTTTCCTGTTTTGTTTGTTTTCGTTAAATTTTCATATAAATTTTATACATTTATGTACTTATTTATGCTATCATGTACTGTCCCATAAATCCTGTCTTAGTTTGACTTCTTAAAGTCAAATTGACAAATTTTGATCAACAAACTAAACATATTATATAATAATTTTTAATTTTTCTAAAAATATCATAGGAATATTTGATTCTTCTATTTTGTGAACAAATTTATAAATTTGTAAAATCATAAACGAGTATTCCTAAATTGTTAGTCAAAGTTAGATAAATTTGACTTTGAAAAGTCAGATTGAGACAAAAATTACGGGACAAAGGGGGTATGTCAGAATATTGATTAAAAATTGTAAGGAAGAATCAAGTGTATTATTATGTTTAAATGTCTCTTTAATTAGAAAAGATTTGTAACTTCCTATGCTATTTATGTGGCACTAATCATGCCTATGTAATTTGTTTGAGCTCTATATAAAGAGTCTTTTGATAAATAAAAAGATAAGCTTCCACTAAATATTATATCCCTCTCCCTCTAGTATACAAAATAACAACAGGGTACTATACTAGCATAAATTTATGCTATCATGTACTATACTAGTATATAACAATAAATTAATACAGTGGAGAGGACATATAGTTAAGACCTGTGGGTACATGTTTAGCCATTAGCTTGCAATACAGTGGCAAGTTCGACCTAGGAATTATTGGTAGAGTTACTACATAAGTAATGAGTATCTTCGATTAGGATTCATTTATATTATATTGTGTATTTTAAGATAATTGCTGATTTTTGTTATCATTTTGTCATAGTGGGGGATTGCCTACAAGGTGTCAAGCAAAGAAGATGAAGAGGCAGCACTACTGGTATATTCTTACTTTGGTTTACCGGATATATTGCACTTTATATGCGTCAAAAGATCAGAAGCTTATATAAGTAGTTAAGATTTTTTGGAATTCCACATTACTTTGCTTATTATTAATATCAATAGCTTCTGAAAGAAAAGGAGGAGACGTGAAGACAGTCAGACTGACAAAAGCAAAAAAAAAAAGGAAATTTTTATTAATATCAAAAGATGATATACTTGCTAGTCTGCTGATATTGCAGCATGGAATTGCAAAACAGCCAAGCAAGCTGTTATATTTTTTCCTTTGTTGTCCACTTTGTGTGTATGATGTATCTGAGATCTCTTCTTCTTTATTATCTTATTTTAAAATTTGCTCCAAGTGTGTTTACCTTGTGTATGATGTGTGTACTTCTATCTAAACCTACTACGGAGTTGCCATAAGTCATTCATATCATGAAGAAAATGTGTGTAACACCCTGAAGTCCTGAACGACCTAAATTGTACGTATTTATTTATCAATAGTTTCAGAGTTTTCTTGAGTTTGATTATAATAATGATAAATTAATTTAAAATTATAATAATGAAACAATAGATTTAAGTACGATGTTTGATAATTAAAGCTGTAATTCCTGTAAAATGTGATCATACTTTATGTAATTGATTAGTTACTAAGATCGACCTTAGGCCCTTATTTCTTGTTCGTATTAACATAATTCACCCTATAGATTTTTCCATATTAACAAGCTTTAGTAATATCTACAAATTTTTTCATGCGTTGAAGAATATGGAAGGTCCCTTGTATCTTTTTCATATTAACATAATTCACCCTCTAGCTTTATTTGTCTTTTTATCAAAAGACATAAGGATTGCAGAAAATTCTCAGGCTGCATGTTCTGGTACTATATCGTAACAGAATTATTATAATGTTTCAACATGTAGCATCTAGAAGTGAGGGAGAAACAATATGACAAGAAGGCTTACCTTGATTTTTACACTGTAAGTTTTGGATTAAGTACCAGAAAAATATAAATTTTCCACCACTTTTCAAATTTAACTATTGACATATTTACTTGATACGGAGGTGATTAAATTGTACTAAATTCCTTTTCAGGAGTCCACAGCTTCTACACCTGCGCTTTGTGGAGTAATGGTGTAAGTATCTAGAAGGTCCAACAGACACAACTACTTACTATATGCAAAATGCTTACGTGTGAATGCCAAAAGTTTACTAGATAATGATGATAGTTTTGACTATTCAGATATATAGCATCTTCGGATAGGAAGCTCAACAAGAATTATCTGGGCCCTGCATCACTTGAAGAACTTGCCAGGTATTATTTTCTTTTGTTTACATTGCATTTTGGCTTTGAGATGCTGCCAGTATGTACTAGTGAACTTGCACAATCAAAGTTGTACACTAAGCTGCTAGATTTTCAGAAATATTTTAGTTTGATGAACTTGATGCCATACAATACCTTGTCTATTGTTGTAAAACGTATACAGGGATATTGATCATACTAACAGAAATTTAAAATTCAGTTGTATCGTAAACTCTATTGTTTAAATAAGTGAAAGTTCCTGTTCACGTATATACAAAAAAATACTCCCTCTGTCCCAACCATTTCTTTACACTTTCCTTTTTGGGATGTCCCATCCAATTCTTTACATTTCAAAACTTACCACAAATAGTCAATGGGTCCCACCACTTTCCCACTTTTCCTTACTTTTCACACTACTTTTACTCCACTAATACATTATAAATCAATTGGTCCTACCACTTCACCCACTTTTCTTTCTTTTTTTTACTACTTTATACATATTTCTTGACCTCCTTGCCCAAACCAAACGTAAAGAATTGGTTGGGACGGAGGGAGTATATATAAACAGCTGCTCATTGGAAACCAATTGATACTGAATGAATTATCTTGGACACTTGTCATATTCTATGTATGAGCATGATCTCTTCTTCTTGGACAAATAATGTATAATCTATTGAAATGGTCATGTTTCTCCTCCCCCTAAGCAAACAAAAATTTTGTTTATTTTACAAAGTAGGTCTACAAACCACTGTTAGTGATGGCTAATGGTTTCAGTGTGAAGTACGCATTCTCCTCTAGCTTTGTATTTTAAAAGGGAATATGATTAGAAGTCCACTTATTGTGCAGGCAAATTATTAAAGCAGAAGGACCTTCGGGACCTAATAGAGACTACCTTTTCCATCTGGAAAAGGCACTAGTTCAATTAGGTAAACATTTTCAGGCTTTCTTCTACCAAGAACTAGTTACTCTATTTGTCAGACAATTGTACTAAATTACCATGTATTATTTCTAGTACTATGTTTCTGTTCATCCTGGCATCTACTTATTCAGTTTATGATTTAGAATAAAAAAAATATCTTAAATATTATGCAGGATGCGAAGACGAACATGTGATTGATCTTGCCAATGAAGTAAGGAAGTTGCTCCAGCTTGAGACTGCTTCATAATAAAGACATGATTAATATACCATTCATTAGTAAATTTTTTAGGGGGAAGACGATCAATCTAGAAAGGATTTGAACATCGGATTTAATTTTTGTTCTTTCAGTGCCCTTTATTAAAATCTGGGGATAATCTTAAAAAAGAAATCTTTTCATAAATACTATTCCCTTAATCCTTGTTTACCTTTCATTTTTAAAATTGGTTTTGTCCCTTCGCTGGACCTTGATACTGTTCATCTTTAGTGTCCAAATAAATTTTAGAGATATTTTTTCCAAAGCTATCTCTGTATCTACTATTTCAGAATTTAATTCATTTAAGACTATGGGTGTATTAAACTGAGATTTTAAAAGTTTTTTTTATTCATGAAATGTAGGTGTATTCAACAAGGATTTTAAAAAATGTATCATAGTTTTATGGTATTCAACTAGAATTTTAAATTATGCTACAAAATCTGGTGATATTCAATTAGAATTTAAAATTATGCTACAAAATTGATGTTATTCAAGTAAGATTATTTAAAATCTATTAAAATCTGATGGTATTCACAACAGATTTTTTTAAACTTCATAAAATGATGGATTTTGTGGGATTGTTCAATGTATTTTATGGTTTTTGAAATCCCACCGTAATTCATGATATTTTGAAGCATTGTGTTTAAATCCTAAATACTCTTCATCAATTCTACTACATTTTATCCAGTAAAATCAAAATCAGATATAATCCATAAAAATTCATCTATTATATATAATGCATTAAAATCCCAGTTTAATACACTCCCTTTAGTGTCTTAAATTAGATTTTCGAATTTTCAGAAATATTTATACAAAATATTATTTAACTAATATTTTTTAATATACATAATTTTTGAAAACGAACAAGTAAAAAAGGACTCTTGGAAGAAAAATTGTCTTTTGGAAAAACTCTCCTATTTCCACAAAACTCAAATCTATACTACTCCCTCCGTCCCTCCCAATTGTTATCGTTTCTGGAGTGTCCAGCACGCATTTTAAGATGAAGAGAAAATATAGTTCTTTAACTTTTTTTAAAAAAATTATTTTTTTGAATAAAAATTTAAACATTCTATTTTTATACAGAAAAAGAAATTTTTTGAGAAAAGTTATACAACTATACTTTCTATTCATCTTAAAATCGTATCGGAAACTCTCCCAGAAACGATAACAATTGGGAGGGACGGAGGAGTACTATATTATGAAAGTCAATATATTTCAAATTTTAATAATTGGGTGATACGATACTTATATTTATTTCTTTTTTCATGTTTACATTTTTATCACTTCATTTTATACAAATCGATAAAAACAATAATTTGAATCAAGACATGACTCTAAATATTATTATACATGAAATTTTTAAAACACGATTCAATCACCATGAAAACATATACACATCCCATGTCAATTCAACCCTGAATTCAACAACTTGTGACACATATGTGACTTATACTTATTAAAGAATTCCATCCAAAGTATTATACCCATTCGAGAAACTTTAATGACATTTATGATACATATCTTTCCATTCTTATAATTGTACTCTCTCTTGTCAAACTGGACATAGCTTGGAAAGCTCCACTGTTTTAAAAATATATATATTATTTTCCACCGACTAATTCTGTCCCCTCCTTTATTATTTTTTTCAATCGTCCTCCACTAATTCTCTCCTTTTCTCATTTATACATATGTTAATTTCTTCTTTCGGTTAATTTCTTCTTTTAATCTCAGTTTTTTCTTTAATATTATTATAAATCTTCACTTAATATATTTGAATAAAATATATTTCTATTAAGACAAATAAATTATCAATATCAAATAATAAATAATATAATTTAGTATAAAAATATGTATATTTTATTTCATTAATATGTAATATATCATCATTAATATATTTAAAAAATGATATATATTAACTTTAAAATATGAATTCAGTTAAAATAAATATTATCTACCTGGGGATTTAGACTAATCTACTTTTTAACAAATTCAGCTAATAAATTACCGAGAGAACACTTATGTTGTGCAATTAAAATATTACATAAAAATATTGCAAAACGTATTATTTTGCGAATAATGTTCTACACAGATCATTATTTTATTCAAAATCTTGAATATCGTACATGTACTGCATGTAGAACATTAAAAAATATTTTATTTTACAAAACATGTTTAGTTTGCAGAACATTTGTTCAATTCATACACATTATACTTATTAAACTTAAATGATTTTCAACAATTTTAATTAATTAATAATATTCGTAGAACATACTTCACAAAATAATATATTTCATAGTATTTTAATTACAGAATATAGATAGTTTCCGAGGTTTCGAGTAAAAATGTGATCTTCATAAAAATTTTCTAACTAAACAAAATAACATAAATTAAAAGCATGTATAACACATGTTTTAAACTGATTGTAAAAAACCAGCAAGCATTCAAACAATGGAACTACAATTGCAATCTGAGCCACTAATACTATGATGCTCATGTACTTGTGTGGCAGATTATCAGATTAAATTGTTTAATTTCTTTATATATTCTGTGAATATGAAATTGTTATGAACTAAAATGGTCATAGATATTGTATCCGGTTATTAAAGTAAATGGGCCCGACTATCATCGAGGAAGGAATAAGTGAAGTTTCGGAGAAAGCTTGTCTATTTTCAACGGGGGAGTAAATAGTGTTCCGTACTATAATCGAAGTATAAAAGAAGATGTAACAAAAATAGGAAGAATATAGGACTATTGATATGACGAACAAATAAAAAACAAGTTAGAAAGGCATACAAGCATCGGAGTTAAAACTAGTGTGGATCCTCTCAATATCATACAAGTAGAACAAGGTGTCCTTGATTTTTTTTCCATGGCTCTTCATTCCATCAGAAAATCCGGTCAAATTGTGGCATGGTTGAGCAACCAAGTAGAAGAAATCCTTGACACCCCGACATAGATTGAAGAAGTAGGCAATCCGCCTCGCAGTTGGAACACCAAGCTTGTGTCAATCATATAACACGAACAAAGCTAACATTAACTTCCAACTGTCAGGAGACAACTGAAGATGCGTCACATCGAACCACTCCAAAATGGATCAGAAGAAAGGATGAAGAGGAGAACTGAAACCGAGCTCCGCCAAACACAAAGAGATGACCATCCGAGTAACCCTGAAGTTCTCGCCATAGTTAAAAATATGATATCTGCTGAAGGATAGTTGACGAGCCCATATGCCCTCCATCATGTTGTACTCTATAGCAAAACCAATATGAGCGTCTGATACTCACGACGTCGTGCCAACACAAGCCAACCTATAATGAAATTTCCGAAGATCATCCATCTGCTTAGTACTACAATTCTCCTCTTGCTCTTTCGTCCTATCCAAATTCATTTCACACTCCTCAATCTTCGGATGAATGTAAGGCTCCGGAGACTCCGTAGGAGTAACAATAAGCTCCGTAATCGACTGAAAGAAGAACTCTGCCTCGTCTCTAAGCACATGAGTAGAAGGCTCACATAAAGGAGACTCGTTATCCTTATCAGACATATTAGCTTCACCTTCCCCCTTGTTGTTCGCTCCTAGTTCCGAAATATCATCCTCAGACCAATCCTCCAGCCGAGACCGATGTCACGCGCTCGAAAAAGAATACCAAAAGTAGATGTCTCGTGCTCAATAGACATAGTGATCTTTCCTTGTTAAATCCGCTCTAGAAAAGACTCGGAGAGGTGAAGCAATGAAGATGATAAAGGAGGTTGTGACCGAAATGGGATGGTGGAAAACCTAACCTACGATTGAACTCTATGAACGGATAAAAAGGTGTAGGCGAGTCGTCAATAAAAAAAGAAAAAAGGTTAGAACGTGCAGCACCACCAACAAAAAAAGAAAAAAGGTTAGAACGCGCAGCACCACCAACAAAAATCAATTTTTGTAAGGAGTTAAGGCACATCCCAACGAGAAAATGAGGGTCGTAACCCGTGATCCGAGAAAACACCGGGGGCACCCCATGAATACAAGGTCATGAACCGAGAGCCCAAAAGCTCTAGGCACGCCCCGCACTACAAGGAACCCGAGAGCGCAAGAGCTCCGGGCGCGCCCACATTACGTGAAGGTCATGACCGAGAGCTCCGGGTGCGTCCCATGATGGCAACGTTGGGGGCCGCGACCGAGAGCCCCATGGCGTGCCTCAGACGCGCCCCTATGTGTGAAGTTGGTGTAATTTGTAATCCTAATTTTCTAAATTCAATATTTTAATAAATACAATTAGTGACTAAATTGAGGATTCTACAAGATCTAGGAGTTATGCATACAACTTATACATATATATACACACAAAACACATGACAAAAACATAGGGTTAGGGAAGCTTAAAGTTCTTAGATCTAGCAATATATATGGAAGAAATTAAAAAGAAAGTATGGAGGAGTACCTTGGAGTAAGACAGATGAATGGGTTGGAGCAAGAATGAAGATGGAGCAAAGAGATGATCAAATCCAAGCTTCTTGAACTTTTGGAGAAATGAGTTTTGTGTTTTTGAATTGTGCGTTTTGAAAATTGGGAGATGAAAATAAAGCGAGGAAGAAGAAAGGTATATAACAAAGAAAAATTCAAATTTCTTGAAATTTGAACCCCTAGAATAATCCCCCGGGGTAGGGTACGCCCCGTTTGGCTCCAACAATACGGAGGAAGAAAAAAATTGCGAAATATTCAAAAAATAATTGCGGAAAATTTTCTTGAAATTTATTTTTGTAAGAAACTCAAAAGAAGATTTTATAACAAATTTTATCAACTAGGAGCTTCTCTACGGAAGAACAAGTTTATGCATATTTTATGGAAGGAAGCCTACTTGCGAACGATTGAATGAAGATTTTGCGAAAAATTAGATTCGGACTACTCACAGAAGATTGAAGGAAGTGGAGAAAATTTTCCAATTTATTTTTCAACAAACTAGAAAATTGAGGGGTAGTTGTTACAACATAAAATCATCATGGATATTTTATCGGAATAATAAAGTATATGGGTTGGCCTATCATCGAGGAAGGAGTAAGTGAAGCTCCAGAAAATGCTTATCTAGAGCCCCGGGCACGCCCTACACGGGGCTAACTGTGTGGGGCGACAGTTTGCAACGGCCATCAAGTTATGAGGATTTGTGATGATAATTTGTGATTTTTAGGTGAAGGTTCACGAAGGTCATTTTCATGAAGGTTTACTACAGTAAGAAGTCCATGACGGTCACTATGAAAGAAGGATTCTCAGATGGACGCTACGGTAGAAGTTTACGATGAAGAGCGAGTATTGATGAAGAAGTCCATAGAAGATGTTCCAAGGTTAAGAGAGAGTGAATAAAAGTATCAAAGAGCAAGTACTGATCCGGTCTCCTGAGAAACGTCACCAGACCGCTTAGGGCGCGCCCCGTTCTATATGACCACACGGGGTGGCCGCTTCGCAATATGAATTGGATAACAATAATAAGTTAATAAGAAGGTTGCTCCCGCAACTCAAATAGGCAGAGAATTAAGAAAACGAATTATACAACGCATGAGGAGGAACCCCTGAAGGGGATCCACATTCCATAAAGTGCGCTCTAGGAGTTCGGAGGAGCCTCCGGAGGGCTTCAAACCACTCAGGACGCGCCCTAAAGGTAAAGAGGAGCCTCCGGGAGCCCGATTTCCTGAAATATATATTCGAAGACAACATTTCTAGTCTTGCGAGTTATCCTCGTAGGGGAGCGATCATTAATATTTAGTGTGTGTTTTGGGAACTCTGTCTCTATATTCGATAGATTGTCCTTGTCGGGAGACTTTTGGGTTATCTCACACTTTGCACTTATACACTTGGGATCACTTGTCCTGTAGTATGGTGGGTTATCCTCATCGGGGGCAAGGATGCGTTTGAGAAATTGCGATTAGTCGTTGCTATACCCGTGCTTATGATCGACGAAGATAGCGGTAGCAGATGGGATATCCATCAGACTTGAGTTTTCGTATCCATGAAGTTTTGAAGTCGTAATCGAGTCTTGGGCCTTTATGACTAGGCCGAAGCTAATTAAGGGCAATCTCTGTCTGTTAAAAGAACATCATTGTGCACTCCTAAAGCAAATTAATGTTTGGGTTATTATACGAAGTTGGTTTGACAACTCCCATTGGGGCTCATAATGAGAATCCAAGTCCATATCAGTTTCTTATTCCCCAAGAATTATGTCCAGCTTGATCCTCTATAAAAGGAGGTACATAGGTGTTGTGCAAGACATGCCTATACATTAACAAGACTAAGTCAAATTGACAATCCTAAGTAAGTTGTATTGTAATCTTAGTTTGCATTTTGTATTATAACATTTAAGGTCTGTAAAAATGTCAAAGAACAGACTAGAGTTTTTTTCTTTAAACAGTATCAAGCCTAAGAATTCTATCTGGAAGAAGATCAAGAAGATCATGCCTCAGAAGAATTATGAAGAAGTTTGGAGTTGAATAACTCTGTTTTAAGAAAAATGTTTTAAGTCAAGATCTCTACAAGTCACAGATTTAGTGTTATAGACAAGTCATTCGAGAACTCCAAATGACTTATCGAGAAGTCATGAAAGCTACTAGAGAACTCAGAGATATTGACAAGCCAAATTGAAGACATAAAGATTGGAGATATCGACAAGTCTATACTTCACTAGAGAACTCCAGAGATATCGTGTAACGCCTGTAAATATTTGATACGAATGTAATATAATATTCTGTTTTGTGCTATATAAATTTTTGTGTATTAGATGTCAAAAATTATGTGAATTCAATGTGTTCGTATACATCCTTCGTTGTGTGGCATCGCGAACATTGTTAGATTATTTATAAGCGTACGCAAGCAAATTTCGTTATACGATTAAATAATATTTGAGTTATTGCGATTAGATACTAAGTGTAATAGTTGCGATTAGACGATAGATTATCATTCGGCTTAGAATTAAAATACTTGCATTTTCTTATGTGGCTTAGAATTTTTAATTATATTTATTATGGCTTGTTTAATAGGGTGTTGATCTTAGAAAATTCTTTTAAAAATATATTCTTGTTCAAAATTTTTGAAATCAATTTTATAAAACTTCTAAAATATCATAGTATTTATGGTAATAATTTTGTGATTTATGAAGTTATATTTTATTTACTAAAATTCATTCTTTTTAATTATACTTTTATTAATTATTAAGTTACTAGTATACCCTTTCATGCATTTTAGCTTATAATAGGGTCCAAGGCTAAGACCGTCAATTCCAACCCCACTAACTTGTTAGTTTACCTCTTTAACTTTGCATGCATTTTTGTCAATACTAGCAAGAGGTACATTTATGTACATTCCCCATTCCACTACCATTTTAATCTAACTAAAGAGACAAAAACCAAGTGAGCGCCCTCATTTTCATCACACACCCATCCAAACATCTCACCCTCTCCTCTCCCCTCTCTCCCTCTCGGCCGAACTTACCCCCACCTCCATTATTGCCATTTTATTCACTTTCTCTTCATTTTATTTTGCTTCTCAAGTTATTCAATCCAAGATCTTCATCATTTAGTGGAGTAGAATCATTAAGGTGAGTTTTGTGTGTGCATGTTGGTAAAGCCGAAGTTGAGGCCTTGGTTCTTATGAACTCAAGGTTGTAACCATGGTGGCTTATAGAAATGAGCAAGATGTGATCTTGGAGAGGTGTTAAACTTATATTTTTTCAAGTCATAATTTTTTTCATAAACATTTGACAATGATTTCTTAAGAGCCGAATGTTTAGAGTGTTGAACTTGGGTAGTTCTTATAAAGAATGATCATGCATGTTGATTTTGAAAGTATTGTTCTTTAAAAATGTTGTTTTATCAAGTCTAAAATCTTGCATGCTATTTTTACTTTAAGATACCTTAAGTTTAGTACTTTCATGTTGATTTTAGCACTTGCATGTTGGATATAGTACTTGCATGTCGATTTATAAGTGATTTTTAAAGTAGAAACCATACTTGTGATTTTGTGCTTTGGTACTTGACTTGTGTGAGATGCATGCTGTGGTTTTTAGTTATAAAATTCTAGATGAAGTATTCCATGATGATAAGTGATTATATTCATTAGATATCAAGTGATTATTTTGAATATATAGTTCGAATTTTTGCTTAGAAACTCGAAGACATGATATTGCTATTATAGTTGTTCTTTTAACCTCTTGATACTTAATTTTTATGAGTTGAATGCCATGTTTCCTTTGATAAATAGCTAGTTTAGGTTATATATGATGATATGAGCTTAAGGTCAGTATGTTTCATGAAGTTACCATGCATGTTTACTTCGACTTCTTGCTTAAAAATGCTAAGTGATGGCTTGCCTTGTGATGTGTTACCTTGCTTGTTCTTATAAGTGATCTTCATGCTAAATAAATTGTAAATGAACATTATATGTTGTTAGTCAGTAGGTTTTAGTGTATTTTAAGGCTTGCCTTGGTTGGTTATTGTTTGTGTTTGGAGTAATGTAGGGAGTTAAGGTGGAAGGAGTCACTTGGTCATAGCTGGGCAGATTTTTATACTAGAAGTTTAAGTCATTTTAGGTGAGTTTTAGCAAGTACTTGGTAGGCATGAGCTCAAGGGAGTTGGTAATTGGTTCATAATTGAGTCCAGTAGCTTTAGATTGAATAAAAACTTGAATTTGGTTAGGCACACACACACAAACCCGAGAGCAGTTCAAAACAGGGCAGATTTGAGTAAACTTGATTTTTGATTGATTATTATCATGTCATAGGTTAGGCCTTCATTAAAACCAATAATTAAATTAGATAAATGAGTTTTAAGTTGGTAAAAACTGGGCAGTGTGGTATTCAGGGGAAGCAGTTTTGTGTCAACTTCCACTTGAGGCCTAGGGAGGCCTGAGTGAGGCCTTTGAGTCATTCCAACTTTGAGAGTCAGTTAAGAGTTTTAATAACCTTTGAGAGTTGGTTTGGAGTGAAGACCCAAGGTGGAGATATCTTATTTCCACCAAAACACCTGAGAGTCACCGTTAGAGTTGCCTTTAGAAACTTTAGAGATGTGCATTGTATTTGTGCATCTTTTAAGTGAGTCCTTGATGTCAAACCAATTTCTAAAGTTAGCTTAAGGTCATAAGAAGTCATAGGAGTGAGAATATAGCAAAGACCCAAGGTAGAACTTCATATTTTGCCAAGGCACACAATTGGTGCCAAGGTTTGCATTCGGTAAGTTAAGTAGTGCGCATTGCATTTATGAGTCATTTAAAGTGACGCATAAGTGTAATAAGTTTAGGTTGAGTTGAGGTCTGTAAAGGAGGATTTGGAGTATTGATCATGATAATTAGATGATGTATGGTTAATTGCTTAAGTGACTAAGGTCGTAAATAAAGTCTATGTGTGTACTATTAATTAAGTGATAAATTACCATGCCATTTCTTGTTATGTGTTATGTGGTTTATGTGATGCATATATTAATTGAAATTATTTATGTTTATATATATATATATGTGTGTATGTACATATATATATATTTGTAGTATACATAAAATGGTAGTTAGCAAGAGTGAACTCTCACTTATAAGCGTAGTCCAGGAAAGTGAACTCTCACTTACCTCCATAATTCTGTTTCTTGTGATTATAGGTTCAAGTAGGAGACCAGGAAAGGAGCCCATAGTCAATTCCATTCTAGTAATCAGTAAGCGTAGTCCAGGAAAGTGAACTCTCACTTACCTCCATAATTCTGTTTCTTGTGATTAAATACCCTGTGAATGCATGACTACAGTTTTGATAGAATTAAATAGTCCCTGACATCACCCAATGATTAGATCTTGAATTTAGTTAATCCCTTTCATACTTGAATTGATCCCTTTTCATCACATATTACCTCATATCAATGTGTATACCCTACAATAGTTCCTTAATACATCAAGTGAATCCTAAAACCCTCATAAATTAGAATTATTTCTTTTAGAAACCCAAACAATAATAATATCCACTCATTTAAACTTCGACAATACCAACCCTTGTTATCCTGTCCTCGATTAAGAACCCTTTTAAACTAACATGAATTATTAAAAGGAATTGGATGGTATGTTCTGATAAGACCGAGGCGCCATTCACTGTTAAAACCTCAGTAGCTGGGAGCCTGATGGTTTTATTTGGCGGTTCGGAGCTTTGATGTGGGCTGATCACCCCTCATTGCTCATAGCGCTATGAGATTTCCAATTCCATTCACTTATTAAAAACTTGATCTTTTATTTGAAATTTCATATTGCTGATTATCTTCTTTTATCGTTTTATTGAGTATATGATGCATTGTTATTCACTGCTATTCACTTGCTGAGCATTTTACTCATTAATATTGTTATTGATGTTATCCCTCCAGTGAAATCCGAAGATGGTTCGTATGTTATCCCTCCAGTGAAACCCGAAGACGGTTCGTTTCAAGTAAACCGCGCGTAAGACTTCTGGGGACTCGGGGTATGCCTACCATCAGATGTTAGAGCAGGTAGGGAACTAGTAGTTCCCTAAGGGTTATAAACCTTGGGTTTAAAAATTTGGTAGTAATTTGACTTAATATATTTTTGGTCTGTAATAATAAAGATGTTAGATGTTGTCCAAACTCATTCCTGTGGATTCGGGGATTGTGGTTAAGGGTTGTAGCTTTAATATTCTATATTTTGTAGTACTTTACTGTTTAATTATTATTATGCATATTTATGCTAGTTAGTAGTATGGGTCCGTCACATATCGACAAGTCAAAATATCATTAGAGATCTCTGAGATATCGAGAAGTTAAATATCACTAGAGTTCTCTGAGATATCGAGAAGTTAAATATCACTAAAGTTCTCTGAGATATGTACAAGTCAAAATATCACTAGAAATGTTATTTCCTAACAATACAACAAGAATTACAGAAGGGGGTTGAATGTAATTCTGGCTTCTTTTTGAGATTTTTAAAACTGTTCTAACTCAATAACATATAAGTGTTTGATTTGCAGAGTGCGGAATGAAATATAAATCAAAACACAAGTAATAAAAACACAAGTCTTTATAACTTTCTGGTGGATTTGAATGTATCCACCAGATATATATATATATATATATATATATATATCGAGAGAACCCTGTGAAGCTTGAATAGCTCACAGCTGCTTTTACAAGTGAACAAACAAACTACAGAGAAATTCTTAACAGTTACAACTTTTTCTATTTCTCTTCTAAAATGTGTTTGCTTAGTTATTTGTTCTACTAGAAACACTTGGTTTATATATCACCACAGTTTACATGGTAATAAGACAGGATAATAAAACAAAACCTATCAAGTCTAACTCCATGATCCTTCACTACTCTATTCCAGCATCTTTGAAAATCTTCATAACTTTCATGGAAATGGTAATGCTTCTTTTTCTCATTTTCCTGCTAAACAGCTACCACATTCCTTTTGCAAACACCCAATGCATGTGACTGTGTTTTCACTGTCAACAGATATTTAAATTGATCATTCGTCGGGTACTTTCTTGACATCCGTCGGGTAGCTTTGTTGTTCATCCGTCGGGTAGCTATTTGACACTTGACTCCATTTTACTTATGCAGAATTACAAGACATCTTATATTTACAATTAATCAACCTATTCTGCATATCTACTAGTAGTCAACATGACTCATATGCTACTACAGAATCTACATAAAGTTGTTTACAGAAATGTGTTGTTATACTTATTCTTACATAAGCTACTCACTCGATGGATATCAAATCATCATCCGTCGGGACTATATTGAATCATCCGTCGGGACTGTATTTGATCATCCGCCGAGTGCTAAAAAATTCACTAAGTTAAATCTACTAATGTGTTCTGTATGAATTATCATCAAGTTCACAACATATTCCTAAGAATCTCCCCCAATTTATGTCTACTGAAATTGTATCCATAAATTAAGAGAAACTTAATGATAACAAAACACTCTAAGAATACAAATTAAAAATAGTAGATAAAACTGATAAGTGCTGCAATTTTTACTGAAAATTGAACAATGCAAAGTGTATAGAGAGTAGCTTACAATAATTATCAAAGTGCTTCTCTAGTATGAGCAGATAAATCTATTTCCTTGATTGTCTGAATTTCTTCCCAAGCCTTCTGTTGTTTTCTTCTATCTGGTTTTGGAGTTGTTTGTTGAATTCAAGTTCATCGGCTTCTGAGAGATTTAGCATTCCCTGCATTTCCAAAAGAGTCTCATTGCTAGAGATACTCAATTGGTCCTCCAATCTGAAGAATCTTCTAACTCCTTTTTCATCCCTGAATTCCATCAACCAATAGAGCCTCAGATGCACTCTCTTTCCTGTGAAGGGAATTGACAAGGTTTTTGGTAGTGCATTTTTGGCTTTATTACTCCTCAGCTCCTCAATCTTCTTTAGAACTAATCTTCTTGCTGTCACATTGTAACGAAAGTTCTTTTTGAATAAAAAGTAGACCTTTATCAAAACAGAATGGCTTTCTAGAAGGATCTTGTGAAGTGGCCATATGATCTCTTTTCCTCCCTTGTATTTAAACATCAATCTTTCAAGAAGATGTATGTGAGCATCAATTCCTCTAACTTCATCCAATTCATCTAAGTAAAGGTTTATGTCAGAAAACTCTTTGATGTCACAAATGTACAACATGTCTCCCTTGTTGACTGTAGATTTAGCTTTAATTGGGGTCTTGGATTTGAGAATCACAGGCTTCACTTTCTTGCTTGCTCTTGTCTTTGTCTTCTTTAGCTTCGTGAAGATAGGAAAATTTAGCTTAGGAATTGGTAAACTATCCCAGTCTACTGGTTTATCCTTAGGAATTATGGGCTCACCATGAATGTTCCTTGTTGGATCCACCACTTTGAATTCTTCAAATACCACAGAGGGTTTTGATGTTTGAGTTGAAGTTGTAGGCTTCTTGGAAATTTGGTCTTCCTTTTCCTCATCATTAAAGTCCAATTTTCTCTTAGAATGGAGCTTGTATCTGAATTTTCTTTTCTGTTGTGATTCCTATTGCATTTTCTGATCTTGAGGTTTAGCAATTACAGATGGTTGTGCAGAGGTCTCAGTTGAAGTCTTCACAGCCTGAAGTTTGGTTCAGATAGCAGCTTGGTCCTTCTTTTGTTTGAGCTTTTTAGCATCTAAGGCAGCTTGCTTCTTTTCTTGCCTTATTCTCTCTTTCGTTTCCTTTTTGGATCCTACAAACTGAAGGTGTCCAGCCACCACACATATCTCTTTACCATTTCTGTAGATCTTTGCAATTCTCCTTTTAAGTGCTGAATCTGCCGGATCCTTGTAAAATACAATTGACCTAGCCAATAGCTACTTCTCATCTGGCCTAGGTGTCTCATACACAGTATCCATAGGATTTTCATTAGAGAACTTGGAGTAGTTTCTTTTAGGCTTCATGATGAAATTTGCTTTTGGAGATTTGATGCAGGAGATTTGACCCTTTTCCAGATAGTTCATACTTATGTCATTCACAGAGATTTTCATGACTTGAGAGTGATGACTGAAGACTTTATCTGGTTTCTGAATTGGCCCAAACTTTTGTTGAATATCTGCATCTATCTTTCTCCATTTTTCTTTCATTTCTTTCTCTAAAGCTGTAATATAAAGCATCTTAGGATTTGACTTTGACTCAAGCTTTTCAGCTGCTATTTGGATTAGATCAATGCTATCCAACATTGGTGGCTTTGTGAAAGCAATTGTTGGCACAATCACTTTGCTGACTTGTATGTTTAGCTGTAGCTCCCGCTCACTTGAGCCTTTCTCCCCTCCCCCTTACTTAAGCTTTTCTCTCCCTTTTTGTTATCATCAAGTAGAGTAGATGATGAAGAGTGTGCAGCCACTAGTTGTTATAGCAGTTGAGTTTGCTGAGCTTGATGTAGATGTATAGCTGTTAGAGAAGCTTCCCTTGAAGTCATTCTGGTATCCAAGGAATCTATCTTTGTGGCAAGATCAGAGTTCTTCCTGAGTTGTCTCTTAATATCAAGCATTGTAGCTTCTGGAAGTTTAGCATCCAATCTTTCAGTAATGTCTTTCTTCATTTGCTCAACCTCATTTTTGATAGAAGAGACATCCTGACTATATTGAAAACCTTGGATTTGTTATAACTGTAGAGAGGCCATATGTGCTTGTAGGAGCTTCTTGGTGCTAGCATTGGTTGTTGATTGTAGAGCAGATTGTGTCTGGCTGATGAGTTGAATGAGGGTTGTCTTGAAATAATGTTCATCACATTGCTTTGAAAATGCCCAAGATAGTAGTTCAGATCTGGAGCTAGGGCCTACTCCCCCCTATGTCCAGTGACTCTACTTCACTAGCATCACCCTCATCACCAAAGAATTTAGCTGACCCACCAGTCTCATAGTGTATGTCATCACCAGCTGTAGAGGGCATAGTTGTGATGACATCTTTTGCTCTTTGCATGGATTCAATAGTGTGCACCAGATTCAATAACCTTTCTGCATTTTCATTGCCCTGTCCAGCCAAAAGTTGATATGCTGGAACAGGATGAGTAAATGTCTCTGCATCTGTGCTGAAACAGTTCCTCAATGTTTGCTTCATTGACTCACTAACAATGATGTCCATACTTATGTCTCCTGTACCCGCCTTTCTCTCATTTTCTCTCTGTTTTTGCATCAAGGGCTCCCCTTGGCTTCCCACCCTCACATCCTCACCTTCACCATCTAAGGTGGGACTCTTCTCACTCACAGTTTCCAGTCCTGATGAAATGGACTACATTGGTTCACTCTTTTCCTCTCCTTTTTCCTGGGAGCAACCCAGACTCTCACTCAATTCACTCCCTTCCCTCAGTCCAAAGAGTGATTGCACTACTACTAAGTCTTATGCACTTATAAGAATTGAAGAAATTTGAAGTTGTGCAGAGACACCCTGTTAGGGCGAAAACACGCACTAATATTCACGCAAGTATACGCGTTCGCAAGTAATATATAATACTTTCTAGTTCGTTCCCACAGAGACTCAGACTAATTATGTTCAATTAAACTCACTCACCAATGTATGATTACTTCTCAATATTAAGACAATAACACTTAGATTTGAGTAACTAATTATTAACTACAATTAACTACTAAAATTAACCACTTAATTAACACCTCGAATTAACAAAATTAAAACACTCATGAGATCACAACTTCATTACTACTTTCTTCAATAGTCATTGTTATTACCTTTAGCATGCGACAGTGATGATATTAATCGAATAACACGAAACTGATAAAAGCCAACTTTCATTGTACTAATACCATTCTACCAAACATCCACAATTAAGATAGAAGTTGAATATGCATCAATTATGTTGAGTCCCTATATGTCTACATAAATTGACAACATAATAATTTAAGAACAAGTTATTCCTTTTGATTACACAGGGCGAATAAAATGGTTAGAGTTACCCACTAATCATACAGACACATACATGAACCTATGCTAGCATGGCAAGTTCTAAACCTCGAGATCCACCGTCGCTTCACAAGAGATTAACACCCTATCTTATATGTTCGCGACGCACATAAGACGAATACGCACAACCAATACTAGATATCATACAATCATCACACACTAAGGTATTAAACAACTAACTAAAGAATTCCATAGTAAATCCGTTACGACCCCATGATCACGATTAGCCCATGTTAGCACTGATCATCATCATGGGTTCATATAAAAACATGATAAATAAACACAACAGAATAATAACTAAACTAATTATATTAAACCAGAGTACGTCACAAGAGTAATAGGTTCAAAGTAAAGAAAACTAGCATCCAACGTTACAACGAAATAAAGAATCACAAGAAAATATGCTTCCTCTTCGTTGCGGTGTGCTAAAACGGTCTTCTTCCTTATCTCCTTCGCTCCTCGATTAATACAACGATCCAACACACGTGAAACGTCTCTGAAATCTACTTATATAGGAGTCCCATAAAACTCAGATTACTCAGAAGTTGGAAGCCAAACAGAAATAGGAGTCCAAAATAAATATTCTGAATTCTCGACCCTGCGCGGCCGCTCAGAATAGCTGAGCAGGCACTCAGCTTCCTGCGCGGCCGCTCAGCATAGCTGAGCGGGCGCTCAGACCCTTTCTGGAATTTTTGTCTGTTTGCTCCGTTTCTTCGCTGTAATCTTCTCCTCTCTTCCCACTTGCAATGCTGAACACATGCCAAGGTTTATTATTGATGATTTCTCCCTCAAAATGCAACTAATACCCTGAAACGCACAAACACTAGAAAAAGGCATCAAATACACAAAATACTTGATTTCAAGACACCAATTTAAGCTATTATAAGACGTTCTAAGTGGTATAAAATGCCACTTATCACACCCCCAAACTTAAATCGATGCTTGTCCTCAAGCGTCACAGACTCAAAAACAAAATAAAAACATGCATGAATGCAATCTATATGAAATGCAGCGATCCCCCTTACTACGACCAACCAACCAACTTACGACATCTCAACAAATGCAATTAGGCGACTAAAGATCAATTACATCATGCAAACTAACATACAGCCAGAAACGTGGTGTGTGCAGATGCTTAACAGATATACTTCAGAACTAGATCAATTATTATGACTCAACTATCATCAAGGCAATCACATGATTATACAAAGAATAAAAATTCTAGGCACAAAGTGACTTATAACACTACAAGAATCCTGGAGCTTATTACGGAATCATGCTTTTTATTCATAACAATAATGCTTATTTGACCGTGCAATGAGTGAGGTCCACAAAAGACTTATACAATGGTATCCATGTAGCGAGCGTTAGGTTAGCGGATCCCAGACTCTAAAAGCCTTAGGTCACTAGGCACAAAGTCCCCTAAGAACTTAATAACTCGAATACCAAAGAGCCCACTCGTGATCAATTATGCACAAACACATAATTTTTTTTTCTTTTTTTTTTCTTTTTTTTTTCAAAATTTCTGAGCAAGTGCGTTTCGCTCCATCTTGCTCAACCCTAGACTATTCGCATAAACATACGAGCTGGCTACTAGCCATTTGACGCCTAGCCACAATTAGCAACGAATTCCATTTTTTTACTCCATTTTTTCTTTTCATGTCTTTAACACTAAGAACCTATTATAAAATTCTAAGCATAATAAATAGATTAACCTCGAAAACAATCAGGCCATAATAATAATCTAGTCCTTAAGCATTCTCTAAGACTTAGTGAAAATACAAGTATTTCCAGCATGCATATCAACCTACACGACTCAACATCACTTTAATGCTATCACTACACTCGCATCAACATCACAAATCAGTCGGCAAATTATCGCAAAAGGGATCATGGCATATGCATGAGCTACATGACATGATAAACAAATAAAGCTATAAAAAAAACTATATGGAAAAAATTATGCAATTATATGAACTAAACTATCATGAATATGCAACTATATGACACACACACAAAATATTCCTTAACTACCACCCCCAAACTTAAAATCTTCACTGTCCCCAGTGAATGTAGTAGAAAGGAACACAGGGTATACCTACTCGGGTCATCATCATCATCACCCTCAGTGGGTGGTGTATCAGGAGGCGGATATGCAGAGTCCTCACCAAAAACTGGCCACTGGATGTCAGCTCCAAGGCCTCGAAAAGCGGTCCCTAGCGCAAGGGTGAGCTCCTGAGCAAACCTGCTCTGCGTCTCGTACATAGTATCCATCCTCCGTGACAACCTCCTATACTGGGCATCAGCCATCCTAGCACCCTCCCGAGCTCTAGAAGAACCAGCCTCATCACGCCTCGGCCTCGCCATAGTAGCACCTCCTGCTGGACACCCTCCTGGAAGACGATAACCCAACCCATGCTCCTCGGGCTCACCACCGATCCACTCCTGCATCGCATTCAGAGTCCCGGAATCAATAGGAGCGGCCGACAACTGCAACTGCTCATGAGACGGCCACTGAACTCCCACCGCTCGGCAAAGCTTAGTAACCGTGGATGCATATGGGATGTTCATGTGCTTAGCTCCCCTCAAAAACTTTAGAATTCCTTGATAGATGAACTCACCAAGGTCCACATAGTACTCCTCATTCAAAATTCCCCACAACAACTGTGCTCTCTCAACTGTGACCTCATGTGCATGTGAAGAAGGCAGAATATTAGCACAAATAAACGCATTCCATGCACGGGCATACCTGTCCATTGCGATCGCCGGAAAGTGACGATACTCATTAGTTCCAGTCTTGAAAGTCCATACTGTGCCCGACCTATAGAGAGTAGCACAAATCAAATCCAAGTCAAAATCCTCAGCAGTCTTCTCATTCCAGTTCTCCTCCGTGGGCTTCCTCTATCTCTGCCCAATCACACGGCGAATCACCGCTGGGTGGTAATCCACTGTCATCCCCCGGACCACAGAAAACCCATTCTTTTCGGCCTTCGCGTTCGCATAAAACTCGCGAACCACGCTCATCGGCACTGCTTCAGGCGACTCATAAAAAGCTATCCACCCCTTCTCAGCAATCATCGGCAACAACTCACCATCCCTCCCGGATGGTAAAAATCCCCTCTCCTTCAGAATCGGCTTCCCCAGAAGCCTAGTGTACTCTTCCTCCGCAGCCCTATCATTCAAACGAGGCCTCGCAGCAGTACCTCTCGAAGAATCAGCAGTAGGGATAGTGCTGCTGCTATCAATAGTCCTTGCTCTCTTGGGTGCCATCGAATTTGAATAAAAGTGCTTGAGATTTGTGTTTTTGTGTTTGGGAGAGAGTTGAAGTGTAGAAAGTGTATGGGAGATATATGGGATATGTGTATGTATATATAGGGTAAGGATTAGGGTAGAATTTGATTAGTAGTGGGTTTAAGATGTAAAATCATGGGATAATGGGAAATAGGTCGTGGGTTTTATGGTCTGTAATTTGTTTTCTGATTTTTTTTTGGATTTTTTATGGACTAAATTTTTTTTCTCCCAGCCGACCCCTGAGCGGTCACTCAGCTAGGCTGAGCGGGCGCTCAGCTTGCTGAGCGGTCGCTCAGCAGAGCTGAGCGGGCGCTCAGGGGGCTACTGGATTTTTTTTTTCTGGTCCCGTTTTTCTGATTTTTTTTGTGGTTTTGGATAGGTTATTAACTTCTAAGGGTTCCTGTAACAACAAATCATGGGTTGCCTCCCACACAGCGCTTTTTTTGTCATTAGCTTGACGTTGCGTACCTTCCTCAAGTTGACAATAAAACGGCACTAACCACTTCTCGGTTTACCGTTTCCCCATAGTAGTGCTTCAAACGCTGACCATTAACCTTGAATGCTTGGTTCGGATCATTCTCAAAAATCTCCACCGCTCCGTGTGGAAACACAGTTTTGACAATAAAAGGTCCAGACCACCTTGATTTCAACTTCCCAGGAAAAAGTCGAAGACGAGAGTTGAATAAGAGAACTTGTTGCCCCGGGATGAATAACTTAGGATGTAGCTTCCTATCGTGCCACCTCTTCACCTTTTCCTTGTACATTTTGTTGTTCTCGTACGCTTGGAGTCGAAATTCATCAAGTTCATTAAGCTGAAGCATTCGCTTCTTTCCAGCTACATCTAGATCCAGGTTCAACTTTTTCAACGCCCAATAGGCCTTATGCGCAAGCTCCGCAGGTAAATGACATCCCTTACCATACACCAGTTGAAACGGGGACATACCAAGTGGAGTTTTGTATGCTGTTCTGTAAGCCCAAACAGCTTTATCGAGCTTTAAAGACCAATCATTCCTTGACGGACAAACAACCTTCTCTAGAATGCGCTTGATCTCTCTGTTAGACACTTCCGCTTGACCATTTGTTTGTGGATGATAGGCAGTAGCAACTCGATGATTCACATTATAATGCTGCATCATAGAAGTGAACTTACGGTTGCAGAAATGCGACCCTTCATCACTTATGATTACTCGTGGCGTTCCGAACCTTGTGAAAATCTGGTTATGAAGAAAATTCAACACTGCCCTTGCATCATTTATCGGTAGAGCTTTGACTTCCACCCATTTTGAGACATAATCGACTGCCAGCAATATGCACTGATTGTTGCAGGATGAGACAAAAGGCCCCATGAAATCGATTCCCCAAACATCAAAGACCTCGACTTCAAGCATCATATTTAGTGACATCTCATCCTTTCTCGTCAAATTTCCCACTCTTTGGCAACAATCACACCTTAAAACAAACTGATGAGCATCCTTAAACAAAGTAGGCCAGAAAAAACCTGCTTGCAGAATACGAGCTGTCGTCTTCTCACCACCATAGTGTCCACCATAAACTGTGGAGTGGCAGTCTCGTAATATCCCCCCCGTCTCACAGAATGGGATACATCTCCTGATGATCTGGTCAGCTCCCTGTCTAAACAAATACGGCTCATCCCACATATACCACTTCACCTCATGCAGAAACTTCTTCTTTTGAGCTGTGGTCAAATTAGGAAGTATTATATTGCTGACAAGATAATTCACAATATCTGCGAACCATGGCTCTTCCTCCTGAACTGTGAACAACTGCTCATCCGGAAAAGATTCGTTGATCAATGTCTTATCATGTGAAGTAGAATCGGGATTCTCCAATCTAGAGAGATGGTCAGCTACTTGATTCTCAGTACCTTTTCGATCCTTGATCTCTAACTCAAATTCCTGTAGTAAGAGCACCCAACGAATGAGTCTTGGCTTCGAATCCTTCTTGGAAACCAAATAGCGAATGGCCGCATGATCAGTGAATACTGTAACTTTTGCCCCAAATAGATAAGATCAAAATTTCTCGAAACCAAAGACTATAGCCAAGAGCTCCTTCTCAGTAGTGGTGTAGTTCATTTGGGCCCCATTTAAGGTTTTACTAGCATAGTAGACCACATGAAAGAGATTATTCTTGCGTTGCCCAAGAACTGCACCTACCGCATAATCACTAGCATCACACATCATCTCAAAAGGCTCTGTCCAATCCAGTGCTGCAATAACTGGTGCAGTGATTAAACTCTTCTTAAGAGTCTCGAATGCCGTCAAACATTCATCATCAAATTTGAAAGGCACATCCTTCTCAAGCAAGTTGCACAGCGGCTTAGATATCTTCGAAAAGTCCTTGATGAAACACCGATAAAAACCCGCATGACCAAGAAAACTACGGATTCCTTTCACAGAAATAGGTGGTGAAAGATTTTCAATGACTCCTACCTTGGCTTTATCCACCTCAAGACCCTTGCTAGAGACCTTATGCCCAAGAATAATGCCTTCACGTACCATAAAATGACATTTTTCCCAATTGAGCACCAAATTAGTTTCCATACACCTTTTGAGCACGGCACGAAGATTATTCAAACATTCATCATATGAATGTCCAAAGACGGAGAAGTCATCCATGACCACCTCGACGTTATTCCCAATCATATCAGAGAATATAACCATCATACATCTCTGAAAAGTGGCCGGTGCGCCACATAACCCAAACGAAACTCTGCGAAAAGCAAACGTGCCAAATGGACAAGTGAAGGTAGTCTTTTCTTGATCCTCTGGTGCAATACAAATTTGATTATACCCCGAGTAGCCATCCAGAAGACAGTAATAATCATGACCAGCCAACCTGTCAAGCATCTGATCAATAAACGGAAGAGGGAAGTGATCCTTCCTCGTGGCCTTGTTCAACTTTCGGTAGTCCATGCATACTCTCCATCCTGTGACTGTTCGAGTGGGGATGAGCTCGTTCTTCTCATTTTCTACCACAGTAATACCCCCTTTCTTAGGCACACATTGCACGGGGCTCACCCAAGAATTGTCAGAAATAGGATAAATGATTCCTGCATCCAGCCACTTTCGAATTTCTTTCTTCACCACCTCTTTCATGATAGGATTAAGTCTGCGCTATTGCTCAACAGTTGGCTTACTACCCTCCTCTAGCAGAATCTTATGCATGCAATATGAAGGGCTGAACCCCTTGATATCTGCTATGGTCCATCCAATAGCCGATTTGAATTCTCTCAAAATCCTTAAGAGTTCCTCCTCACTACCTGAAAGGTCAGATGCAATAATAACAGGTAATGTAGATGCATCACCTAAAAAAGCATACCTCAAGTGTTCAGGAAATGGCTTAAGCTCCAAGGTAGGTGCTTCCTCAATTGATGGTTTGAGCTTTCCTTCAGCATTCTTGAGGTCAGAAGTACCCAAAGATTTAAACGGCATGTCCAACTTTCGCCTCCAGGGAGAAGCATTAAGATATTGTAATTGCTCATTGCCATCCTCATCATCACTGTCAAAATCCCCTACTAAGGCCTTTTCTAATGCATCAGACATTAGCATATGATCGAGTTCCGAAGTAACCGCAGAATCAATCAAATCCACTTTTAAGCACTCCTCATCTTCTGTAGGGAATTTCATTGCTTTGAATACATTGAAGGTCACATCCTGATCCTGCACCCACATAGTAAGTTCACCTTTCTGCACATCTATCAAGGTACGGCCAGTAGCCAAGAAAGGTCTTCCCAAGATTATGGGAGTCTTCTTATCTTCCTCGAAATCCAAAATAACAAAGTCTGCAGGAAAGAAGAGCTTATCCACCTTTACTAGCACATCCTCCACTATGCCCCTTGGGTAAGTAATAGAACGATTAGCCAATTGTAGAGACATGTAGGTGGGTTTTGGATCAGGCAAGTCCAACTTTTTAAAGATCGACAATGGCATCAGATTGATGCTTGCTCCCAAATCACAAAGGTACTTGTCAAACGACAACTTGCCAATGGTGCAAGGAATGGTGAAGCTACCTGGATCTTTAAGCTTTGGAGGTAACTTTTGCTGCAGCACAGCGCTGCATTCTTCCGTTAGAGCAACGGTCTCAAGGTCATCCAGTTTCACCTTCCTTGAAAGAATACTCTTCATAAACTTCGCATAACTAGGCATTTGCTCCAGAGCCTCAGCGAAAGGTATATTGATGTGAAGTTTCTTGAACACCTCCGGAAACTTACCGAACTGCTTATCCAGCTTTTGTTGTTGCAATCTCTTAGGGAAAGGTGGAGGAGGATAGAGCTGTTTCTCCCCTGTATTACCCTCAGGCAGAGTGTGTTCAACAATAGTCTTCCTTGGTTCCGCCGCTTTCTCCTTTTGCTTAGCTTCTTCATCTCCAACTTCAGTTTCTCCTTCTTTTGCCTTTCCAGCATCAGCAACCTTCCCAGACCTTAAGGTAATAGCCTTGACTTGCTCTTTAGCTTCCTTCCTGCCTGGTACTTCCGTGTCACTGGGAAGTGTGCCAGGTTGACGATTTAGCACTGTATTGGCTATTTGACCGATTTGATTCTCCATAGTCTTGATTGACACCGCCTGACTCTTGCACAACAACTTAAGTTCCTCAAAATCAGCACTAGTGGGGGCAGCTGCACCTCCCTGTTGAGGATATGATTGCCTTTGAGCATACTGCTGTGGTTGCTGGAATCCAGGTGGATTGAACTGTTTACTCACACCTTGCTGATATGGTGGCTGAATAGCATTCTGATTATTACTCCAGCTGAAATTTGGATGATTTCTGTTGTTAGGATGATAAGTAGTTGGCACAGGCTGCTGTTGTCGCTGATAATTGTTCACATACTGAACAGATTTGTTAACAAGAGAACACTGATCCGTAGCATGAGAACCTGCACAAAGCTCACAGACCATAGCTATTTGATTAACTTCATAGGTAGCTAGAGAATCGACCTTCATAGACAGCACTTGGAGCTGCGCTGCAATAGCGGTGGCTGCATCGACTTCCAGAATACCTGCTACCTTCCCCGGCATCATCCTTTGAGTTGGGTTTTGATGCTCATTTGCAGCCATAGTCTCAATAAGATTATAAGCCTCAGTATAGCTTTTGGCCCACAAGGCGCCTCCAGCTGCTGCATCGAGCATGGGCCGAGATTAGGCCCCTAAACCATTATAGAAACCAGTGATCACCATCCAATCGGGCATTCCATGATGTGGACACTTTCTCAACATTTCCTTGTAGCGCTCCCAAGCTTCGCACATAGATTCTGTAGGTTGCTGCGCAAACTGAGTAAGAGCACTCCTCATAGCAGCAGTCTTTGCCATTGGATAAAACTTCACTAGAAACTTTTGCGCAAGATCTTGCCAAGTAGTGATGGACCCAGCTGGTTCAGAATGTAACCAGTCCTTAGCTTTATCCCTCAGTGAGAATTGGAAAAGCCTCAGCTTGATAGCCTCATCAGTCACACCATTATATTTGAAAGTACTGCAGATCTCGACAAAATTCCTTATGTGCATGTTAGGGTATTCAGTCGCAGCTCCTCCGAAAGAAACAGAGTTCTGCACCATCTGAATAGTGCCCGACTTGATTTCAAAGTTATTGGCCTCAATAGCCGGGTGCATGATGCTAGACTGAATGTCATCAATTTTAGGCCGAGAAAAATCCATAAGAGCTGGATCTGCCGGAACAATACGATCACCCATGATTAATGGCTCCTTCTGCTCACTTTCTGAATCCGAATCTTCAAAATCTATCTTCTCCAGAATATCAAGAACTTCGTCTGTCTCCTCAGCTGTATCTAAAGTCCTCTTGCGAGTACGAGAACGAGTTTGCATAAACGCTCGCTAAAATACCTGAAAACACAACCGAAAAAAATAAGTAACACGTCTTAATCACTGAGTCCTAACGACCAATGATGGTAAGTATATAAACTAAACAAATACGCCGAGTCCCCGGCAGCGGCGCCAAAAACTTGTTAGGGCGAAAACACGCACTAATATTCACGTAAGTATACGCATTCACAAGTAATATAGAATACTTTCTAGTTCGTTCCCACAGAGACTCAGACTAATTATGTTCAATTAAACTCACTCACCACTGTATGATTACTTCTCAATGTTAAGACAATAACACTTAGATTTGAGTAACTAATTATTAACTATAATTAACTACTAAAATTAACCACTTAATTAACACCTCGAATTAACAATATTAAAACACTCATGAGATCACAACTTCATTACTACTTTCTTCAATAGTCATTGTTATTACCCTTAGCATGCAACAACGATGATATTAATCGAATAACACGAAACTGATAAAAGCCAACTTTCATTATACTAATACCATTCTACCAAACATCCACAATTAAGATAGAAGTTGAATAAGCATCAATTATGTTGAGTCCCTATATGTCTACAGAAATTGACAACATAATGATTTAAGAACAAGTTAGTCCTTTTGATTACACAGGGCGAATAAAATGGTTAGAGTTACCCACTAATCATGCAGACACATACATGAACCTATGCTAGCATGGCAAGTTCTAAACCTCGAGATCCACCGTCGCTTCAAAAGAGATTAACACCCTATCTTATATGTTCGCGACGCACATAAGATGAATATGCACAACCAATACTAGATATCATACAATCATCACACACTAAGGTATTAAACAACTAACTAAAGAATTCCATAGTAAATCCGTTACGACCCCATGATCACGATTAGCCTATGTTAGCACTCATCATCATCATGGGTTCATATGAAAACATGATAAATAAACACAACAGAATAATAACTAAACTAATTATATTAAACCAGAGTACGTCACAAGAGTAATAGGTTCAAAGTAAAGAAAACTAGCATCCAACGTTACAACAAAATAAAGAATCACAAGAAAATATGCTTCCTCTTTGTTGCGGTGTGCTAAAACGGTCTTCTACCTTATCTCTTTCGTTCCTCGATTAATACAACGATCCAACACACGTGAAACGTCTCTGAAATCTACTTATATAGGAGTCCTATAAAACTCAGATTACTCAGAAGTTGGAAGCCAAACAGAAATAGGAGTCTAAAATAAATATTCTGAATTCTCGACCTTGCGCGGCCGCTCAGCATAGCTGAGGGGCGCTCAGCTTCCTGCACGGCCGCTCAGCATAGCTGAGCGGGCGCTCAGACCCTTTCTGGAATTTTTGTCTGTTTCTCCGTTTCTTCACTGTAATCTGCCCCTCTCTTCCCACTTGCAATGCTGAACACATGGCAAGGCTTATTATTGATGATTTCTCCCTCGAAATGCAACTAATACCCTGAAACGCACAAACACTAGAAAAAGGCATCAAATACACAAAATACTTGATTTCAAGACACCAGTTTAAGCTATTATAAGACGTTCTAAGTGGTATAAAATGCCACTTATCACACCCGACGGATGATGAATATCTATCGGGTTAGTAGTATGGCTATCCGACGGATGACTGCTGTTAGGCTTATCCGTTGGGATACAATCACTACTCGATGGATGATAAATATCCATTAGGATAGTAGAAATGAAAGAGTTTGGAGTGGAGACTATTGTAGAATCTATCCAGATTGATGAAAATTTTGGCACAGATGTCTCAACAGTCTCAGAAAGGAATGGTAAATGAGCCAACAAATCATCTAAAAGATGATGCTCAATTACTTGGATTTTTGGCTGCTCCAAGAGAGTTAAAGATGGAGAATTTGGAAGTGATGTATTGATCATGTCAACATTTAGTGAGTGTGTGGATGAATTTGGTGTATTAGGTGCTTCAATTATGAGAGATTTTGGTTGTGACTTCACATTTATTGGAGCCACATCAGCCTGACTTTGAGAAGGTGCATTGACTGGGTCTTTAGCACCAGTTTGCACTAAGTGTGTGCCCCGTGCATCCCCAAGGGTTTTTGGTTTCTTCTTTCTGATATAGGTTTAGGGTAAGCTTGTGCCCCTTACCCTCTTGGCATGTGCTCTTGGCTGAAAGCTTTGTTCAATAGTCACATCCTTTTGGGAGGATGCAACTAGTAATAAGCTTAAACCCTTTTTAAGCACTGCAGTTTATTGAGAAACTGCAGTGTGGCTAGGCTAGGAAACACTCACCTCTCCACCCTTATTCTTAGGGCTTCTTTGATTTTCACCCTGTCCCTCACCTTTCTTACCCTCCTTCACACTCCCCTCTTTAGGTTTAGTAAATTTTACAACTGATTTCTTTTGAAAGAAATCAGAGGGGGCTTTCTTAGCTTTGGATTTTGGAATTTTTGTTTTGGCAGCTTGGGTAGGCATCTGTTTGGTCATTGGCACAGATGCCATAGCTACACTAGAAGGCAAAGAAATGTGTGAGGTTGGAAGAGTAGAGACAGTAGAAATTACCTCACTTAACTGAGGTCCCTCAATTACTGGAAAATAATATAAGGGTACCTCTTTGTGATGATTTGCTCTATTAAGATCTGTAATTATTCTTCTTTCTTGAACCCAATAATTCAGCTTGTTGGTTGGGTTCTCAATCACAATATTCTCAATAAGATGGTTAGCAAGCATCATAAAGAATCTAGCATAGTAGACACTTTTACCTCTCTTATTAAGTTCTCCTAACTTAAAGCCTAATTAAAACAAAACCAAGTCACTGGAATTAAAGTATTTGTCAGTAACTAGCATGTAAAGCATGTTGATCATGGATATATTGATAGAATAAAAATTGCTAATCTTACCAGAAAATACTTTAGTTACCACATCACACAGATAACTCCATTCTTTCCTAAGACCCAACCTTCTAATTTCACTTAACTTAGAGGTAGTGAGTGCATAACCCATAGAGTTAAGCATGTTAACAATGTCAGTGTCTGTGTGTGAAGCAGTTACAGTATTATCAGGAATCCTAAAGCTTGCTTTGACAATATCACTATTTATGCAAAACTGCTTACCTTTTAGAGTGAAAGAGATGGTCTTGTCTATTGAGTTGTACACTGCAGTTGTCCACATCTCATCTACAACCTCACAGTAAATGGTGGATGATTCCAGCATGGCATAGTTGAGTTTGCAGTTCTTCACAAAATCCATCATTTTGTGATAATCACCAGACTGTTGAATCTCCTTGTTTACTAAAGCTGAGAAGTTATTTTTATCATAGATGTAACCAGTTTGAGACATGATTTACACTACAGGTGCCATTGCTAAAGATTTGAAAGTTTACAGAGAGAGTTTGCTTTTGAGAAGAAAGGAATTAGAGCAATTGAATCTTGAGAATAATAAAAGAAAAGAATGAAAAAGAATTTAGCTTTTATACTTACTCAGAGATAACTGACAAAAATAATAAAGTGCAATAAAGGACCAATAAAAATTGCCCAAAATAGCCGTTTAAAAATGAATAAACTGTAAAAATTCTGTCACTTATCCGTCGTGTCATGCTTACAAATTGTAAATATACTCGATGGATAATGTGCAGACAATGAACGGCTAGGATTGAGATAATTCGACGGATGAAGATAAAACATTTATCCGTCGAGTTATAAAATATTCCAGAAAAATAATTGATTTTTTATTGACAAATTGTATTCCTACGGATGATCAAACTCGATGGATAATGATCATCCATTGGGATGTAAATTTTGACTTAGCCAAAATTTCATCAAAAACAGAAAAATCAATTAAATTTCTGGCTACATTGCAACTTGCAAAAATATCTGAAATGATTCAAGAAAAATTAAGCATACCTTACTCACTTACCAACCATGAAAAGGTGGATTCATCAAGTGGCTTGGTAAATATATCTGCAAGGTGCTTTTTACTTGGAACAAAATGCAGTTCCACAGTACCATTCATCACATGTTCCCTTATGAAGTGGTACGTGATGTCTATGTGCTTTGTTCTTAAATTCTGTACTGGATTTTTAGTGATGGCAATTGCACTTGTGTTATCACGGAAAATAGGAATCCTATCCACTTGTAGACCATAGTCCAACAATTGTTTTTTTATCCACAAAATCTGTGCACAACAACTACCAGCAGCAATACATTCAGCTTCAGCTGTAGAAGTAGAAATTGAATTTTGCTTTTTACTGAACCAGGACACAAGCTTGTTCCCTAGAAATTGACAGGTTTCTGTTGTACTTTTTCTCTCTATTTTACAACCTGCATAGTCTGCATATGAATAACCAGTTAGATCAAAACCAGAATCTCTAGTGTACCAAATGCCAAGTTTTGGTGTTCCCTTGAGATATCTGAAAAATCTCTTAATAGCTACTAAATGAGATTCTCTAGGATCAGCATGAAATCTAGCACAAAGACAAGTAGCAAACATTATATCTGGCCTACTAGCTGTTAAGTAAAGAAGTGAGCCAACCATGCCCCTATAGCTTGAAATATCCACAGACCTTTCACTAGTGTTTAATTCAAGCTTAGTTGCAGTGGCCATGGGAGTTTTTGCAGATGTGCAATCCATTAGTTCAATATTCTTTAAAAGATCATGAATGTATTTAGTTTGACTAATGAATATTCCATCACTAACTTGCTTAACTTGTAAACCAAGAAAGTAAGTTAGTTCTCCCATCATGCTCATTTCATACTTACTCTGCATCAATTTGGCAAAGTTTTTACAAAGTTTTTCATATGTGGAGCCAAATATAATATCATCTACATAAATTTGAACAAGTTTACTAGAGCCATTAACATTTCTAAAGAATAAAGTTTTATCAACAGTACCTCCTGTGAAGTAATTTTCTAAAAAAAACTTTGATAAAGTGTCATACCAGGCTCTAGGTGCTGGCTTCAATCCATAAAGTGCTTTCAAAAGGTAGTAAAAATGATTTGGGAAGTTTGTATCTTCAAAACCAGGAGGCTGACTAACATAGACTTCCTCCTCCAAATCTCCATTCAGAAATGCACTTTTGACATCCATTTGATAGACCTTGAAATTGGCATGAGCTGCATAGACTAAGAAAATTATTATGGCTTCAAGTCTTGCAACAGGAGCAAAAGTTTCATCAAAATCTATTCCTTCTTGTTGACAATAGCCCTTAGCAACCAATCTGGATTTATTCCTTACTACTATGCCATTTTCATCCATCTTATTTCTGAATACCCATTTGGTGTTAATTGGATTCTTTCCTATAGGCTTTGGTACCAGCTTCCATACTTTATTCCTTTCAAATTGGTTTAGCTCCTCCTGCATAGCTAAAATCCAATCAGGATCCAACAAATCTTCTTCTACCTTCTTTGGTTCTTCCTTAGATAGAAAGCTGCTATATAGACATTTTTCTTGAGTTGTTCTCCTTGTTTGAACTCTAGAAGACACATCACCAATGATGAGCTCAAAAGGGTGATCTTTTATCCATTTTCTTTGTTGAGGTAGATTAGCTCTAAATGAAGAGGCCTCATTGTTGTCTTGATGTGTGACTGAGTTTTGATAATTAGAAACTCCCCCTGAGTTTATGAATCTTTGACTTGAGAAAGGGAAATTTTCTGTTACTGATCTATTCTGACTTTCAGCTTCTCATAATGACCCGACGGATGGTGCATTTTGTGTCCTAACGGATGAAGCTGATTGTCTCTCGACAGATAAGGCAGATTGTCTCCCGACGGATGATGTATTTTGCAACTCGACTGATGTTGAATTATGTGCTTCATTAGTTGTAGATTTTTCTGCATTATCCTTTGCCATTGTTTCTTGATCACTTTCATCATCACTGTCATCACTAACCATCTCCACATTATCAAACTTGAGGCTTTCATGAGAATCTTCATCTTGCAGTCCTTCAATCTTTTTATCATCAAACACAACATGTATTGTTTCCATAACAATGTTGGTTCTCAGATTGTGGACTCTATATGCTTTTCGCACAACATATCCAACAAAAATTCCTTTATCTTCTTTAGCATCAAACTTCCCATGTTGATCAGTTTGATTTCTCAAGATATAACATTTGCAGCGAAAGACATGAATAAAATTTAGAGTTGGTTTCTTATTTTTGAATAATTGGTAGGGTGTCATACACTTTGCTTGATTAATCAAAGAAATGTTCTGAGTGTAGCAGACAGTATTCACAGCTTCAGCCCATAAATATGTTGGCAACTTTGATTCTCCAAGCATTGTCCTTGTAGCTTCAATAAGAGATATGTTCTTTCTTTCCACTACTCCATTTTGTTGTGGAGTTCTTGCTGTAGAAAACTCATGCATTATCCCATTCTCTTCACAAAATGATCTTATCACATAATTCTTAAACTCAGTTCCATTGTCACTCCTGATTTTTCTTACTTTAAAATCAGGATGATTGTTGACTTGCCTTATGTGATTGATAATGATTTCACTAGCCTCATCTTTAGACTTTAGGAAATATGTCCAAGAGAACTTTGAGAAATCATCTATAATTACTAGGAAAAATCTTTTCCTTGAGATGGACAACACATTGACTATTCCAAACAAATCCATGTGGAGCAATTGCAAAGGTTCTTTAAATGTTGAATCAAGCTTCTTTCTGAATGATGCTTTAATCTGCTTTCCCTTTTGGTAGGCATCACACAGTCCATACTTAGAAAACTCCACTTGAGGAATACCTCTAACTAGTTCTTTCTTCACAAGCTCATTCATGGTCTTGAAGTTTAGATGGGACAACTTTTTGTGCCATAGCCAACTCTCATCTTGACTTGCTTTACTGTGAAGACAAGTAATAGATTCTGCAACTGATGAGTTAAAGTCAGCTAGATACACATTTCCTCTTCTCACACCAGTGAGAACCACTTTGTTGCTCCTTTTGTTTGTCACAACACAAGCTTCTGAGTTGAAGGTTACTGAATTGCCCTTATCACAAAGCTGGCTGATACTCAACAAATTATGCTTGAGGCCATCCACTAGGGCAACCTCTTCAATGATGACATTGTCTTTTGAAATCAAGCCATATCCCACAGTATAACCCTTGTTGTCATCTCCAAAAGTAATACTTGGGCCAACTCTTTCCTTGAACTCTGTGAGCAGGGTAGAATCTCCAATCATGTTCCTTGAACAACCACTATCCAGGTACCAAAGATTCTTTCTATTTCCCCACACACATCAAAATCAAATCAAGTTGATTTTGGTACCCAAGTTTCCTTGGGTCCTGCCTTGTTAGCTTTCTTTTTTGGTTTCTTAGGTTTGATCTCATTTGACTTGGGAATTTTTTGATTCATCCTTAGTCATTTGAGTTGGACCTTTGAAACCAGTCATTAAAACAGAATTATCATGCATACTTTGATTAATAGGGAAAGACATGCTATTTGCAAACATGTTATTCCAGTAAGGCATGCTAAATGGCATTTGTGGCATATTAAATGCAATATAATATGGATTAGATGTAAATGGCATATTAGCAAATTGTGCATTCATATTCTGAGAAGACATAGCATTCATAGGCATAGAAGGCATGGCAGTCATGTTGGGAAAAGAAGAGGGTGCAGACATAGGAGTAGGCATGGCAATTTTGTAATTAACAGACAAGTGATTAACACTACCACACTTAACACATATTTTTCGTGGAGCATATTTATCAGGTGTGTAGTTGTTATGTTTGTTAATCCCTACTTTCCCATTTCTATTGTTTTTCCTTTTAGCTTCTGTTTTAATCTCAATCTTCTCCAATCTGTCATTCAATTGCTTGATAGACATATGACCAACATTAAATTTCTTCTCTTTTTTCGCTTGACTTGATTCTCCTGAAACAAAGTTTTTGGAAATGATCCATATTTCTCATTCATCTTGGCAAGTTTGGCTTTGCTCACAGGTTTTCTTACAGCAGACGGATGAGGATTTGTGTCACTCGACGGATAATCCTTTTGATTATCCGATGGATGACTCTCATCATCCGTCGAGTCCACATCTGTTAGCAATCCTTCAACCAAATTGGATTCCAGCTTCTCCTTACTCTTTTTCTAGGCTGCATCACAAAAGGACTCAATACCTTGAACTTTAGTGATTTGAGCATGAACATCTCTGGATGATTTCCATGCCTTAATCACCTCTTGTTCTCGTTCAAGTTGTTTTTTCAAAATCTCTTCTTTCTTCAAGGCCTTAGATAATTCATCCTTAGCAATCTTACACTCAATTCTCAATTTTTCGAATTCAATAAATTGAGATTCTAGTACATTATTCCTCTCACTTAAAAACAAATTGTTTTCTTTAAGTTTAGCATTTTCTTTAGTGGGTAACTTAAGTGTAACACACAAGTGATATAATTCTGTAGACATGCCATTAATTGCATCTTTACACTCAGCTTTAGATAAATGTGCTAGGTTAGTGGTGATTACCTGATTACTTGAAGAACTAGTTTTTGTTTCATCAGACTTGGCTATTAGGGATAGATTGACATAGCTGACATCCTCATCTTCATCCAAACCATCAGCTGCCCAGTCATTTTCCTGTGTAATGAAAGCCCTTTTCCTTTTGCTTGAGCAACTCAAAATACTTTTGTTTATAATCAACAGGCTCAAACTTCTTTTTGCTGGAATCTGACTTTCTACACTCACTGGCAAAATGCCCTGCCAAGCCACATTTGAAGCACTTAAATTTAGATTTATCCACCATGTTTCTATTTGGCTTGGCTGCTCCAACGTTCTTTTTGAACTTGAGCTTGGCAAATATTCTGGAAAGGAATGCTAAATGCTGATCAATATCATCCATGTCATCTTGGCTCAAATGATCTTCATTCTCAGCTACCAGCCCTTTACCCTTGTTCTCACAGACCTTTAAAGTAGACTCAACAGCTTCTACCTTCATCTCTTTCTCTTTCTCTAACTCAGCAACCAGTGCTATGGACCCTTCTTTCTTCCTTCCTTTCTCCATCCTCTCATCTTGCTCTATTTCAAGCTCATAAGTTTTCAGGATGCCGTACAGTCTCTCTAAGGTAAACTCTTTGTAGTCTTGAGAATTTCTCAATGAGACTGTCATTGGTTTCCATTCCTTTGGAAGATATCTAAGGAACTTGAGATTAGAGTCTTTTGTCTGATAGACTCTTCCATGCAACTTCAGAGCATTTAGTAGTTTTTAAAATCTACTAAAAATGTCAGTGAGAGACTCACTATCTTAATAATGAAAGTGCTCATATTGCTGAATTATCAGCTGCATCTTATTCTCCCTTACTTGCTCAGTACCATCACAGATAATCTGAATTGTGTCCCAAACCTCCTTGACTATTTTGCAGTTGATGATGTTATCAAATATATCACCATCAACTCCATTGAACAATATATTCATGGCCTTCTTGTCTTTCCTGGCTTGCTCAATATCAGGATCTGACCATTCATGCCTAGGCTTGGGAACAGATGGTTCATTGCCTGTTGCAGCTCTCATTGGTACATGAGGACCTCTCTCTATGCAATCCAAATAGACCTCATCTTGAGAAGGGAGATGTAGATGCATCTTCACCTTCCAGTGGTGATAGTTGTCTTTGTCTAGAAATGGGATCTTAACTCTAACATCCATCTTGTTCATCTTGTTGTTTGTTGTGATCTTTAAACTCTTTGTACTTCAAGAGCTAGCTCTGATACCAATTTTTATTCCCTAACAATACAACAAGAATTACAGAAGGGGGGTTGAATGTAATTTTGGCTTCTTTTTGAGATTTTTAAAACTGTTCTAACTCAATAACATATAAGTGTTTGATTTGCAGAGTGCGAAATAAAAGAATTATATAAATCAAAACACAAGTAATAATAATACAAGTCTTTAAAACTTTCTGGTGGATTTGAATGTATCCACCTGATATATATATATATATATGTATATATATATATCGAGAGAACCATGTGAAGCTTGAATAGCTCACAGCTGCTTTTACAAGTGAACAAACAAACTACAGAGAAATTTTTAACAATTACAGCTTTTTCTATTTCTCTTCTAAAATGTGTTTGCTTAGTTATTTGTTCCACTAGCTACAGTTGGTTTATATATCACCAAGTTTACATGTTAATAAGACAAGATAATAAAACAAAGCCTATCAAGTCTAACTCCATGCTGCTTCACTACTCTATTCCAGCATCTTTGAAAATCTTCATAACTTGCATGGAAATGGTAATGCTTCTTTGTTCTCATTTTCCTGCTAAACAGGCTACCAAATTCCTTTTGCAAACACCCAATGCATGTGATTGTATTGTCACTATCAATAGATATTTGAATTGATAATCTGTCGGGTACTTTCTTGACATCCGTCGGGTAGCTTTGTTGTTCATCCGTCGGGTAGCTTTGTTGATCATCCATATGGTAGCTATTTGACACTTGACTCCATTTCACTTATGCAGAATTACAAGACATCTTATATTTACAATTAATCAATCTATTCTGCATATCTACTAGTAGTCAACATGACTCATATGCAACTACAGAATCTACACAAAGTTGTTTGCAGAAATGTGCTTCTATACTTATTCTTACATAAGCTACTCACTCGATGGATATCAAATCATCATCCGTCGGGACTATATTGAATCATCCGTTAGGACTGTATTTGATCATCCGTCGAGTGCTACAAAATTCACTAAGTTAAATCTACTAATGTGTTTTGTATGAATTATCATCAAGTTCACAACATATTCTTAACAAGAAATCTCAGAGATATCGACAAGTCAAGTGAAGATATGAAGCTGAGAGATCTCGACAAGCTAAAGTCTCTTATAGAGAACACAGAGACCTCTACAAGTCAAAACAACTATGGAGTATTAGAGATCTCGATAAGCCAATATAATTATCGAGATGTCAAGTTCTCTATATGCCTAACTGGAGATCTTGAGGTAAAATCTCAAAGTACAAATTACAGACTAGTTCAATATTCAAGATTATAAAGCGACAAACAATCTAATCAAGTTGAATTGACAAGTCTACACAAAGCAGCTTGAAGAGTGCAAAATCAAGGGTGAAGATTAACTGACAAAGGAAGATCAAAGTTAACACAGTATGCAAAGATATGCTAAGCCAGGAATTGGAATATATACTTTTCCTAAAATGGAATGATTAGTGACAGCTTACTAAAGTGAATAACATCTATTATTACACACTGTGTAAACCAGTAGTTAACTAACATATAAAGTTAACACTGATCCTTTGTTAGAAGTAACAATTTAGATCAGAAATTTTGTATTCTCTCAAGAAAGCAGATAAGCTCTTTATCAAAGAGCCTAGAAATTTTGTAGCAAGATATTCTTAATTTTAATATAAAATTAAGTGAGTTTTGAAGATCTATGTTCTTTATTGTTAACTATTTATTTTCAATACTAACACATTTCACTACAAGATTTATTTTACTTTGTTGACCGCCATTCATAAATCAAGAAAAGCGTAAAAATACCAAAAACATATTCACCCCCTCTGTGTTTTATTCATTACCTAACAAGTGGTATTAGAGCAAAATCTGAAAGTAAACAGATTCAAGATCTTGGAAGAATGAAGACATATAAAAGCAGTATCATCGAAATCCCTACTTTTGATAAAGCTAACTACACTATATGGAAGAAGAAAATGATGCTGTTTGTCAGGATGGCCAATCCACTATACATTCAGATCCTAAAAAATGGGCCCTTCACTCCTATGGTTAGAGTTGAGGAATCTTCAGATGGAGACATGGTTATCCCAACTCATTATGCTCCTAAGGATCCTTCAGAATACACTGAGCTTGAGAAAGAAAAAGTCTCCCTAGATAGTGGCTTGCAGTTAATCTTAATAGAGTCACTAGACAATGTGATGTACAACAACATTGTCAATTGTGCACTGCAAAACAGATCTGGGAAAAGATAGAAATATTGTGTGAAGGAACTGAGGAAGTTAGGTCAAATAAAAAAAGGACACTGATTTCACAGTATGAGGGTTTTATGGCTAAGCCAAAGGAAAGCATTACTGATGTGTTTGAAAGGTTTAACAAGCTGATTAATTGTAACACCCCCAAATCCGGGGTCGGGGATCCGGGTTGTCACGAGTTCCACTTCCCTTAACAACACCCAATCTTATTAAACAATCAACTACTCTTTACTGTGACCCCACAATGTACACACACACACCACAAGTTATAGTCTCAGAGATGAATACTCAAAAAAATAACACAAGTCGTTTTATTCCACAATTATATGTCAATACACCCTAAAAAGGTTTCTGAATAAATTTACATTTCTTTGCCATTATTACAATTCATAAATATACATAAATCTGGTACATCAAAAGTTGAAAGCCTAGCCTATTGGTATTTCCTACCTCAGCTACGGCGGCATCAACGCTTCCCGAAGACTGCCGAACGTTTTCTAACCGCTTGCGAATCGGGAGCTTGGTCCTGTTCATCTTGTCTATCTGATGTTGTGTGATGAAAGAAGAAAGCAAGGGTGAGCAGCAAGCCCACCAAAATAATATGTATAATGATTAACAATATATGAGCCTACTCATAATACTCATGAAAGTCTTGGTCAAAAGAAATGAACCAAGTTGATATCTTAATGCGATGAAGTCGCAAAATATTCAGTATATATATATATACATATATACTTTTCAAAATATTGGAAGTCCTCTTCCATGCATAATATACACAAAGTCCCAGTGTATAACTGTATAAAAAAAATATCGTTGCAAGGTGATCTCATATATCTAACCTTGTCTTAACGTTTTTCTGAAAATCTTTGTCATTCATAAGACAATTATTAATTAGATATAAGTTTAAAAGATGAAGTTACAAGATACCCCAATATACTTATATCTTTCCCAAATACTACTTGAACTACCACCGTTCAAGTTATAATCAGTTTCAAAAGTTCATCACATAGATGAGACTACAAGACAAGATTTGAATAGATTAAATCTTTAAAATATTATTAAAGGAAATGAAGTTATGATATACTTCATTAAGTTCTGATATATATATATATATATATATATCCACATATACATCTTCCTTTATACATTTCCTGAAAACCTCTGTCATGTGAAGTATGAACAGAGTTTGAAACATCCAATGAATTTTGGAAAGGAAAAGAATTTTGGCATAAACCAGATATCTTGCTGATCAGGCAAAGATACCAATAAGTAACCTTTTCTACTAGTAGATGGACGAATTCCCCACTGGTCATCACCCTGGTCTCAATAGGACCTTATGCTGGACTGCCACTCAGCCACTTATGCATTTGATGGACTCCCACTGAGCCACTTACACTATCATGGACGCCCACTGAGCCCATGTTGCTTATGCCAACTCAATAGATGGACTTACTTCCCGAACGTTGGGTAAGTAATCAATTCATTTACCAAAACTGCAACCTTGTTGCGAATATAAAATACACCACAGAGCCGGATCCCTCAGGTTTTGAGCGAGTATTTAAATCCCCTTAAAAAGGAAGATCTTAAATATAAAAATGAGTTTTGGGATCCGCTCTAACTTTTAAAAATCATTTTGAAGACTCGAAAACACTTCAAAGAGTGTTTGGAGTAAAGCTGATTTAATGAAGTAAATCAGTCCCCAGTATATTTAGAAAATGTCTGAATATTATTATTTAAATAATATTCCCATAAAGATATTCCTTATAAAAATAATCGAAGTAGAAGTATTAAAACTTATACTTGAAATGGATATTAAATAACCAAAGATATACTTATATGAAAGTACTATCTTTATTTGAATAATCGAAAATAAGTTTGATTATTGACACCTTATTCTTTAATAAAATAAAGAATATATTGCAGTAATAAGCGGAGTCATAATACCTCGAATGAATATTATAAATAATATTCATAAAATAAAGGAGTCATACAACCTCAAATGAATATCCAAGTAATATCCAATAATAATATAAAAGAGTCATAAGCCCTCGAATAATATTCGAAATAATATTCAATAAATAATATAAAGAGTCATAAGCCCTCGAATGAATATTCAAATAATATTCATTTAATAAAATAAAGAAGTCATAAACCCTCGAATGAATATTCATAATAATATTCATTAAATAAAATAAAGAAGTCATAAGCCCTCGAATGAATATTCATAATAATATTCATTAAATAAAATAAAGTTATCGAATAAACCTTATTCGATTAATAGTTTTGAAAACTATAACCATATATATATATGAATATATATATATATATACATATATACAAAATCTACTCGGGATCCTCGACTCCCGGTTTTAGAAAATGTTTTCACCTCTTGGGTCCTTATAATAAGGGTATATGCAAAATACTGCTATCCTCTAGCATAGGTATTATCAACTGAACCAATTAGATATATATGGCAAGAATACGAAACAGGCATGCATATGTACCATATAACATGCTACAATATATCGCAAGAATCTGCTATAACAAATATGCATTTAACGCAAGATCATGCATATACACAAATACATCACAACAACAGTATAACGGATAGAAAACTTGCCTGAGCGACTGGGGGTTACGAATGGCTCGGGACGAGTCTGGTAACCTATAAGCAACAAGTAAGTTGGAATTAAACCAAAGTCACTTGTAAATCTATACTCTAACCAACTCAGACTCTAACGCTCGTTTTGCGCTTACTAATTCTCTTAAGTCACTCGAGTACCCTCGGCTCCACCATTTTTAGTAATTTAACCTTTACGAGTTTTAAGGCGATTTCTTCGCGAGTGTCTTACCAACTGCCTAACACTCTTACCATAATTGTTTCATACATTAATTAACCCTTTTTGTTCTTTATCCTATGTTTCAAAGTAAGGCGAGGGGAAAAGTTTTGTTCGCGAAACGTCGTTACTTGAAATGGTCGTTTCTCCTAAACCGTGCATCGGAATCGAACGAACTACATATCAAAACGAAGCTCGTAACACGAGCTATCTAGACATGGAAATGGTCATAATCTATCAGGGGGTTATCGGGTCCTAATGTTATGCACAAAAACAGTCTAAAGAAAATCGGACATTACGACGGCTATGTTTACGCGATTTCCCAATTTAAAACCATTCAAAACCAACCCAATTCAACCTCAAATCAAACATACAACCAACATCCATCCTTATCAAATCATATCAGCCCCAACCAATTCAATTTTAACATTCATACTTATGCCTAAGCTTGAATTTAACTATACTACAATCTTTTAACCAAAACAACAACATTTACCATTCCATTTCAATACCATTTCAATCCCAAACTCTAAATCACAAACATTAAGCTACAATATCACCCTAATAATCAAAATCATCTTATAATACATAGGAATCTAGGGTTTGGAGATGATATACCTTCCTTGAAGTGGTGGGAGGAGCTAGGAAGCCTTAAGAAGCTTTGAGAAGTCTTAGGAATGCTTGGATCTTCAAGGAAATCAAGAAAAAATTCAAGTTAAAAACTTGAAAACACTATTCATTGTCTTCTCCATTGATTAAATGAAGAAGATTGAGAAGGAATTGATGGCTTAAACTCATGATATAGCCCTAACTAAGCATAAAGATGATTAGGGAATTATCTTACTAATTTAGGAGGCTTGGATCTTGAGTTTTGAATTTCTTGCCCTTTTGCAATAGTAAAAGCCGAGAGCAAGCTTGCTTGGATGAGAGAATGATTTTTGTGTTTTGATGAAAATGATTTGCTTGGCTTGGTTGGTTTGATTTTGTTTTTGTTTTAGTAAATTACCTAGTTGCCCTTGATTTTGTGTGGTTAAAAAGACACCACATTTCCTTCCCTCTTATGTCATGCTTGCATCACTTTGTGATGTCATCACCCCTCCTTTGTCCTCTTTCTATTGGTTGGATGACATCATCCCCACTAATCCCTTTGATTAGCTTCCTAATTATTTGCCTAATGACCGCTGATCTGTTATACGGTTCGCTTAACTTTCGTTTTCGTTTATCATTTGAGGGATCATACCCGGGATCTTATTACTTAGGTTCCCTTAACCTTTCTCAATATATCATATTCCTTTTATAATCCTCTCTTATAATCCTTTAGTTTAAATCCTTTTTATCCTGTTACCTTATACTCAATTCTTTCCATATCTAGTGGATTTCCGAGAAAAATCAAAGTGTTCGGAATTGGATTCTGACGATCTTTACATACACTTATATACCACATAGAGTACTAATAATATCCCAGAAGATCAATAACAGAACCCCTACATAGCGTGGCATGAAAAGTTTTCTCATTCAGCAAAAACACTATTCATAAGGGTTTCAAAAATTTTCCAAAAATTGGGGTTATTACAGTCTCCCCTCCTTAAAAGGATTCCGTCCCGGAATCAGATAGAAAATGAATAGGGATACTCTCTTAGCATTGCGCTTTCTAACTCTCGAGTAAATTTTCCCACATTGTGGTCCTACCACCAAACTCTGCCTAGTTTAATAACCCTTCTCCTAAGCACTTGTCCCTTTTCGATCTATAACCCTTCCTCGTTGCTCTATATAGGTTACGTCGGGTTGCTTTTCTATGCGCTCATATGCCCCTATTTATCTGGCATCCGAATTACACTTCCTTACATTGACACATGGAACACATTATGACTTGCTACATGTTCTGGGGGTAGGGCTAGCTCATATGCTAACTTCCCAATACTTTTTAATATATCCAAGGGTCCGACAAATTGTGGACTTAGCTTTCCTTTCTTTCCGAATCTCAATAACCCCTTCCAAGGGCATACCTATGACAACACTAGGTCCCCTACTTCCCATTCCTTGTCCTTTCGTGCCAAATCAACGTACTTCTTATGTCCATCTTGGGCTACTATCAGCCGTCCTCTGATTAGATCTATTATATCCTTGGTCCTTTGGACTACTGCGGGTCCGAGCATCTTGCGCTCTACAACTTCATCCTAACATAAGGGAGATCGACATTGTCTTCCCTCAAGGATCTCATAAGGCGATACCTCGATACTGGCATACGATCGATTATCGTGATATAACTTAATCCGCGTTAAGTGATCATTCCAAATTCTTTCAAGTCTATTGCACAGACTCTCATTATAGCTTTTAGCATTAGAGCTTTTGCTTCTTAATACCCATTTTTTTCCAGTTCGTAATCGCTACTACCTTCCATTCCTAAATTATACTGGTTATACTTTTGCTCGTTAGCGTTCTATAACCTTTTAATAACCACGTCAACCTTAGTATCACGAATGTGTTTCCATTCCGAATACTACCACAACTTTATTACTCCTTTTTCAGCTGTTTCTATTTCCCAAAGTTTGATCAATCATATAGAAGTAAAGGAATTTGTTGAGAGATCACTATGATCATGAACACTTGTTCTATTGCATAGTTAGTACAGAAGGTGGCCAGCCTTTAGTACTTGACAAGCAATTAAACAATATATGGTATCCTACTAGGATTCTATCACACAGATAGATAGTCATTCGGCAATACCTCCCCTTCTGGAAGGGTTGTTCTTCTCAGCTTACATGAAATGAAAAGAAGAGAAAAGAATGAACTGAAGAGAATTGTATATTCGTAAAAACAATTTATTGCCATAAAATATCTGGCTTGGAATCTACCTCTGAACTATAGAGGTTTGTCATAGGAGAACAAAACATATATGTATTTATATCAACATCAAGTATTATAGCATCGTATCTCACATGCCTAAATATTTTAGCTATTCCGTCCATCATTCTATGGACCCATGCTCTTCCTTGAGCTTATACACAATCACCTTTGAAACTCCCTCGATATCGAAAATCGAATCTGGGATCTCATTCTAGACATCATCATTACTAGAGTTCTATGCTTGCACCGCAACCTTCCTCGTATAATAATACGACTCTCTATTGATAAGAAAGAATAAATATTCACTAGGTAGATACTCTACTTAATTAGTCTATCAATGATAACTTATTCACTACCACGGCCCGATTAGTGGTACTCAATCTCAACAACCATTCAAATATAACTCTCACGGTTGTAATCAGCTCACCACTCGCAGAATCATTGCTGCCTTACTATGGTCCACCACTGACCCACTGTAGTCATTCATTTTCCCTGAAGTCTTAATAGCTAACCATACAGAGTCCATACATCTCGGATCAAATCCTTCTAAGGAGGTAACATAATCACCATTCATGATTCATGAAGAACACTCCTGATCCTGACATACATACATGACATGAAGCAGATAAAATTGCAGAAGAGTTTCAATCAAGGCAACGATAGCAGGTTAATACCATTCTTAATCATATGCCTTCAATAGAAGACTTAACTCAAAGGTTCGTTTAGTCCTTTTTTTGAAATATGGTCCTGGATTATTCTCAAGATAGGATCTTCTGAGATAGATAGCCCGCTCATGGCGATTACACGAATTAAACCTTTACCAACTACTATTACGGTTGGGTATTGCACAGTCATCAGAAGGAATGACAATCTTCCAAACCAAAATACAACCATCACAGCTTTAACCATCATCACTGTATCCCTCTCGCACGAGCGCCTATAATTATCCTCTTACATTTAAAGTGTCGGCCACCTCTTTGGCCTTTCCTGATAGTAAAATTTCCTTACAGTCAATTTCATTTTAACCACTTTCACTAATTTTCTACCCTATTTCCGATCACTGCTTGAGTGAAGATGTTTTCCTTAAAATCAGATGAGTAATTTTTTTTTTAACCATTTTTCCATAAGTTATTGCCTCAGTCTTTAGAGGCTAATCACTGTCAAGACTGATTCTCAATTATACTTAGAACATCTTTTATCCTGGGCCCTAATTGCCCTGAACAATTTCAACCTTTACTGGTTCGATTCATACTTTCTCGTGGTTCAACACGTGCCCCACTTGGCATCATTATAATTACGTCATATTTCCTTTATCCACATTTCTATTCTTGAGAATTTTGAATATTACCTTTTTCCTTATAAAACCTCTAAGGTTATCCTTCAATCGTTCCTCCTGTATTCCCTAGATACAGGGCATATCACAATACCATTTACTAATACTAGAACCATTGTCTATATACTTCTGAAAAATTTCTCCACTGATTCTTAAAGGTTGTTGTTACCTTAACCCTTTCCCAATCATACTGTCAAAACTCATACTGTCCCTATTAAGGGTGACATGCCAACCTTTATGCAGTCCCCTAGGATTCATTTTAAGTTACCAATGTTCTATCCTTAATTCCACCTTTAAAAGGTACCTGCATCCTTCCATGGATAAATCAAGTCATATATCCCTGATAAGGGTGTCTTATTCAATCATTTCCACCTCGATAGTCTATACCGAATTTCACAATAGCATCCTTATTCAAGTTAAGGTCAATCCACATGGCCTTCAAAAGATAAAAATGGTTATCCGCTTTTCTTTCCTGATTTGGTAATGATCACATGGATGATCTGGAAGATATTGGTCGTGTTCAACGTGAACCTCTTCTTAATAATTCCATATTTACTTTTGTTGTTTATCTCAACAGTCATCTCAATATTGGGATATCTTTCATACCTGGCGTCCCCCTTTCTGGGTATCGAGCCACCGGTCTGACACTTTACATTCTTGAAGGTCACTTCCTTCATCCAATTTTCCTAATTTCTTACTTCCTTGTCTCCTCAGTCTATCCACGTCTCAATATTTATCCTTCGAACTATCTCAAGGTTTCCTCAAATCCTCCCAACTTACAGGGGATAAAATATATTTATCTCTTATGCCTTCAACCATCAATTTAACTCATGGTGAATCACCCTCATCCTGACGATTACATACTTTTCTATTTCTATTGCTACGAGTCTTTAGGGTTTCCTCATACCCAACTTCCTTATCATTCCTCAAACTCTATTGCCTTTATATTCCTTTCCACTTCAGTTTCTTTTTATTTTCCTTTCTCTTATCATTATTTCATGAACCAACACAACATAAGCATTGATTTCAAATATCCCGTCATTCTGGATTCGTGTCCTCAGAACGAATCTTGATAACCTTTACAACTTAGATTCATAATTCATCATACTCATCCACTTTGGTTCTAACTCCAAAGCTTTTACACTATCTCCATAACCTTGGGAAGTACTTTCCCGAAAATAATTGACTGAACTTAAATCAGTTTATTATAATCTCTGGCTCCGTGCCTTTCTTGGTCTTTCACCAGCGGGTGGTCTCTCTCTTAGGAGGGTAAGTGACAAAAACAGTCTTTTGTGGTTCGTCAATCATTTAGAATCTAAAATGATTCCTATATTTCCTTTAGCCAGGCTCTTGCCTCGACTGGGTCAGCTTGTTCCTTGGAACTCTGAGAGCTTAGCGACTTAAAGGTCCTGAAAGAATTTCACACCACATTGTTTCCTCAAGGTGGTGGTTGGGAATAAAATATAAGTTCTGTTTAGACAGGTCCATGAATTTCCGTATAGGAGTACCATCTCGGGTCTCCTTTCCTTACTCGACTTTCTGTTTCCTTAGTATGAAATGTTTCAACCTTCTCCCATAATCGGGGTTATCTTATACATTAAAAACCTAGTTTTCCACTCTATTATGTTATGGGTTCTTTCTTTCTTGATGGCAACCTCCCTGATTATCACATTCAGGGTTTGCCCTAAATCTTATTCCTCAAACTATGGCTCTCATCTAAGTTCTCATCCTTAAGCTCTTGAACTTTTGGAACCCAATTTCTGTAGGAACACCTCACTATCCCCTTATCATCTTTCTCGGTGTGGATCTCTTCTCCAGTCATTGACTCTCTGCCTTCATTCATCACTTTTTCTGGCACAATATGTTCTTTTCCAAAAATTCGGTCTGTATTGCAATCTCAAACAGCTTTTCGGTACCGTCTCCGGTTACCTTCACTTCTATTTCCATTTTCTCAAAATCTCTTATAAACTATCCCAAAGACATTATCATCTTGGGTCTCTCCTTTTTACTAAGGGCATCAGCCACCATATTGGCTTTCCCCGAATGATAAAGAATCTCCCAATCATAATTCTTGATTAGCTCTAACCGCCTCCTCTGGCGTATGTTGAGCTCTTTCTACGTAAAAATGTACTAGAGCTCCTACGGTTTGTGTAAATCTTGCACTTCTTTCCATACAAGTAGTGCCTCCAATCTTTAGGGAAAAACTATTGCCATGAGCCCAAGCTCATGGGTGGGGATATCGAATTTTATATTCCCTTAATTGTCTTGACGCGTACGCGATTACCTTGCTGTGCTGTATATGAAGCACCCTAATTCCTTATGCGAAGCGTCACTACACATCACAAAATCTCATTTTCCATCCGGCAACGCCAACATAGGGAACGTCACCAACCTTTGCTTCGGTTCTTAAAAGTTGTTCTCGTATTTCTCTGTCCATTCGAACTTCTCAGTCTTCCGAGTAAGCCGCGTTAAAGGGGCTACTATCTTTACAAACTTGAACGAACCTCCGGTAGTGACCGGCCAATCCTACCTCTGGTAGTTTCCCTAACCATGGTCATCAATTCCTCAGTTGTCCTTTATTCATTCTTGTCAGGATCCTCCACGGGATCCTCCTCAGCAACAATCCCTTCTAGGACAACATCCTCAACCGCTACATCCTCAATATGGACGCTCTATCGGACCCACAATCCGATCTCCAATTAGTAATAAAACATCATCGCGTTGTTGCTCCTCAACCTCAGGGTTCGGAGTCCCGCTACCATATACGATAACGAACTACTCTTCTATCACGATATTTATAAGGGTTCCCATAAGGGTTTTAACTGTCGGTACTACGTTAGGTAGCCCGACTATGAACTTGGCAAGAGTTCTTATTATCTTAGTGAACTTATTATCTTAACGTCACATCATCTCTGAGGTTTATAACGTTTAGCTCTGATACCACTTCTGTAACACCCCCAAATCCGGGGTCGGAGATCCGGGTTGTCACGAGTTCCACTTCCCTTAACAACACCCAATCTTATTAAACAATCAACTACTCTTTACTGTGACCCCACAATGTACACACACACACCACAAGTTATAGTCTCAGAGATGAATACTCAAAAAAATAACACAAGTCGTTTTATTCCACAATTATATGTCAATACACCCTAAAAAGGTTTCTGAATAAATTTACATTTCTTTGCAATTATTACAATTCATAAATATACATAAATCTGGTACATCAAAAGTTGAAAGCCTAGCCTATTGGTATTTCCTACCTCAGCTACGGCGGCATCAACGCTTCCCGAAGACTGCCGAACGTTTTCTAACCACTTGCGAATCGGGAGCTTGGTCCTGTTCATCTTGTCTATCTGATGTTGTGTGATGAAAGAAGAAAGCAAGGGTGAGCAGCAAGCCCACCAAAATAATATGTATAATGATTAACAATATATGAGCCTACTCATAATACTCATGAAAGTCTTGGTCAAAAGAAATGAACCAAGTTGATATCTTAATGCGATGAAGTCGAAAATATTCAGTATATATATATACATATATACTTTTCAAAATATTGGAAGTCCTCTTCCATGCATAATATACACAAAGTCCCAGTGTATAACTGTATAAAAAAAATATCGTTGCAAGGTGATCTCATATATCTAACCTTGTCTTAACGTTTTTCTGAAAATCTTTGTCATTCATAAGACAATTATTAATTAGATATAAGTTTAAAAGATGAAGTTACAAGATACCCCAATATACTTATATCTTTCCCAAATACTACTTGAACTACCACCGTTCAAGTTATAATCAGTTTCAAAAGTTCATCACATAGATGAGACTACAAGACAAGATTTGAATAGATTAAATCTTTAAAATATTATTAAAGGAAATGAAGTTATGATATACTTCATTAAGTTCTGATATATATATATATCCACATATACATCTTCCTTTATACATTTCCTGAAAACCTCTGTCATGTGAAGTATGAACAGAGTTTGAAACATCCAATGAATTTTGGAAAGGAAAAGAATTTTGGCATAAACCAGATATCTTGCTGATCAGGCAAAGATACCAATAAGTAACCTTTTCTACTAGTAGATGGACGAATTCCCCACTGGTCATCACCCTGGTCTCAATAGGACCTTATGCTGGACTGCCACTCAGCCACTTATGCATTTGATGGACTCCCACTGAGCCACTTACACTATCATGGATGCCCACTGAGCCCATGTTGCTTATGCCGACTCAATAGATGGACTTACTTCCCGAACGTTGGGTAAGTAATCAATTCATTTACCAAAACTGCAACCTTGTTGCGAATATAAAATACACCACAGAGCCGGATCCCTCAGGTTTTGAGCGAGTATTTAAATCCCCTTAAAAAGGAAGATCTTAAATATAAAAATGAGTTTTGGGATCCGCTCTAACTTTTAAAAATCATTTTGAAGACTCGAAAACACTTCAAAGAGTGTTTGGAGTAAAGCTGATTTAATGAAGTAAATCAGTCCCCAGTATATTTAGAAAATGTCTGAATATTATTATTTAAATAATATTCCCATAAAGATATTCCTTATAAAAATAATCGAAGTAGAAGTATTAAAACTTATACTTGAAATGGATATTAAATAACCAAAGATATACTTATATGAAAGTACTATCTTTATTTGAATAATCGAAAATAAGTTTGATTATTGACACCTTATTCTTTAATAAAATAAAGAATATATTGCAGTAATAAGCGGAGTCATAATACCTCGAATGAATATTATAAATAATATTCATAAAATAAAGGAGTCATACAACCTCAAATGAATATCCAAGTAATATCCAATAATAATATAAAAGAGTCATAAGCCCTCGAATAATATTCGAAATAATATTCAATAAATAATATAAAGAGTCATAAGCCCTCGAATGAATATTCAAATAATATTCATTTAATAAAATAAAGAAGTCATAAACCCTCGAATGAATATTCATAATAATATTCATTAAATAAAATAAAGAAGTCATAAGCTCTCGAATGAATATTCATAATAATATTCATTAAATAAAATAAAGTTATCGAATAAACCTTATTCGATTAATAGTTTTGAAAACTATAACCATATATATATATGAATATATATATATATACATATATACAAAATCTACTCGGGATCCTCGACTCCCGGTTTTAGAAAATGTTTTCACCTTTTGGGTCCTTATAATAAGGGTATATGCAAAATACTGCTATCCTCTAGCATAGGTATTATCAACTGAACCAATCAGATATATATGGTAAGAATACGAAACAGGCATGCATATGTACCATATAACATGCTACAATATATCGCAAGAATCTGCTATAACAAATATGCATTTAACGCAAGATCATGCATATACACAAATACATCACAACAATAGTATAACGGATAGAAAACTTGCCTGAGCGACTGGGGGTTACGAATGGCTCGGGACGAGTCTGGTAACCTATAAGCAACAAGTAAGTTGGAATTAAACCAAAGTCACTTGTAAATCTATACTCTAACCAACTCAGACTCTAACGCTCATTTTGCGCTTACTAATTCTCTTAAGTCACTCGAGTACCCTCGGCTCCACCATTTTTAGTAATTTAACCTTTACGAGTTTTAAGGCGATTTCTTCGCGAGTGTCTTACCAACTGCCTAACACTCTTACCATAATTGTTTCATACATTAATTAACCCTTTTTGGTCTTTATCCTATGTTTCAAAGTAAGGCGAGGGGAAAAGTTTCGTTCGCGAAACGTCGTTACTTGAAATGGTCGTTTCTCCTAAACCGTGCATCGGAATCGAACGAACTACATATCAAAACGAAGATCGTAATACGAGCTATCTAGATATGGCAATGGTCATAATCTAGCAGGGGGTTCTCGGGTCCTAATGTTATGCACAAAAACAGTCTAAAGAAAATCGGACGTTACGACGGCTATGTTTACGCGATTTCCCAATTTAAAACCATTCAAAACAAACCCAATTCAACCTTAAATCAAACATACAACCAACATCCATCCTTATCACATCATATCAGCCCCAACCAATTCAATTTTAACATTCATACTTATGCCTAAGCTTGAATTTAACTATACTACAATCTTTTAACCAAAACAACAACATTTACCATTCCATTTCAATACCATTTCAATCCCAAACTCTAAATCACAAACATTAAGCTACAATATCACCCTAATAATCAAAATCATCTTATAATACATAGGAATCTAGGGTTTGGAGATGATATACCTTCCTTGAAGTGGTGGGAGGAGCTAGGAAGCCTTAAGAAGCTTTGAGAAGTCTTAGGAATGCTTGGATCTTCAAGGAAATCAAGAAAAAATTCAAGTTAAAAACTTGAAAACACTATTCATTGTCTTCTCCATTGATTAAATGAAGAAGATTGAGAAGGAATTGATGGCTTAAACTCATGATATAGCCCTAACTAAGCATAAAGATGATTATGGAATTATCTTACCAATTTAGGAGGCTTGGATCTTGAGTTCTGAATTTCTTGCCCTTTTACAATAGTAAAAGCCGAGAGCAAGCTTGCTTGGATGAGAGAATGATTTTTGTGTTTTGATGAAAATGATTTGCTTGGCTTGGTTGGTTTGATTTTGTTTTTGTTTTAGTAAATTACCTAGTTGCCCTTGATTTTGTGTGGTTAAAAAGCCACCACATTTCCTTCCCTCTTATGTCATGCTTGCATCACTTTGTGATGTCATCACCCCTCCTTTGTCCTCTTTCTATTGGTTGGATGACATCATCCCCACTAATACCTTTGATTAGCTTCCTAATTGTTTGCCTAATGACCGCTGATCTGTTATACGGTTCGCTTAACTTTCGTTTTCGTTTATCATTTGAGGGATCATACCCGGGATCTTATTACTTAGGTTCCCTTAACCTTTCTCAATATATCATATTCCTTTTATGATCCTCTCTTATAATCCTTTAGTTTAAATCCTTTTTATCCTGTTACCTTATACTCAATTCTTTCCGTATCTAGTGGATTTCCGGGAAAAATCAAAGTGTTCGGAATTGGATTCTGACGATCTTTACATACACTTATATACCACATAGAGTACTAATAATATCCCAGAAGATCATAACAAAACCCCTACATAGCGTGGCATGAAAAGTTTTCTCATTCAGCAAAAAGACTATTCATAAGGGTTTCAAAAATTTTCCAAAAATTGGGGTTATTACATTAATGACTTGTAGCTTCATGACAAATATTATGAAGCTAAAGAAGTGAACTTCAAGTTTTTGCTCACTCTTCTTGATCATTTGGAACTAAAAATCTCAGCAATCAGGGAAGGGAGAGACTTGAGCAGAATAACTCTAAAAGTTTTTAATGGAATCTTAAAAACATATGAACTAGAAATGATTCAAAGAAAATCATTAAGAGATGGTCAAGGGCATGTTGTAGATGGTTCAAGTGCCCTAATTGTCAATAAAAGCCAGACCTCTAATGATGAGCCAAGATTCCAGACTCCAGTTGCCTTAACAAGTGAGCAAAGAAACAATGATTCACATGAACAAGTCCTACTGGAATTGGAAGAAGATGAGTTTTACACCTTGGATGAACTTAATGAGCTAGATCAATCAATGGCCTACCTGGAAAGAAAGTTCTCTAACATTAGAGTAAAGAAGCCAAGATTCTTCAAGGGTAAAGGACAATCATTCAACAAAGATAGCAGCTGGAAAGGAAAAGGGAAGTATACATCTGGTAGCAAAAATGGTTACAAAACTTGATCTGTTGACAGATCAAAGATAAGGTGCTTTAACTATAATGAGTTAGGCCATTTTGCTACAGAATGCAGGAAACCCAAAAAAGCAAAGAAAGATAAAGCTTATCTTGAATTGGAAGTAAAGTATGAAGCTCTTCTAAAGAAACAACAAAGCAAAGCTTATATTGCAGAGTTTAGCAAAAAAAAGCTTATATTGCAGAGGGTAAAAGTTGGGATGATTCTGATAATAATGAAGATGAGGAAGTTGGAAATTATGCACTAATGGCCTTGGAGCTAGGAGAGTCATCCTCATCAAAAACACAGGTACCAACTCTTACCACCATTGATTTAAATATGAATCAATATAAAGAAACTATTGAAAAGATGAGCACATAAATGTTTCACATTCATACAAGCATGGTTGCTGCTAATGAAGAAGTTAGCAGACTGACAAAGATAAACGAGAAGCTTGAAAATGAGAAACAAGAAACTGAATTGTTGATGGTGGAGATTGAAGATGTAAAACAAGAAAATGCTTACTTGAAAAATAAGCTCAAGTGTGCAAATGAGATTGTAGCTATGCTAAGGGAGAAGCTATAGAAAAACGAAGTTAAATTAAAGTCCTTCAAGAATACATCTGAGTTGGTTGGATTATATCTTGAGAAAAAAAACCATGTGCTAACATAGCCATTAGATTTGATTATGAGGCCTTGAATAGCAAAAAGAAAGTTGCAGATGACAAAGACAAGAGCATTGCTAGTGAAGATGTCCCACTAATTCTGAGAAAAGTAAAGTCACCTGTGTTCAAGGCTGGAGAAATTAACTACAGTGAAAATGAGATAATAATCAAACATGAGCTAGTAGATGAAGATGCTGCAAAGACAAGTGAAGAAAGCTCTCATGTTACTAAAGTTAAAAAGAAGCTCATGAATAATCAAGACTCCAAGACACCTGTCAAGGAAATAAAAACCGAAGATGCAAAGAAGAAGAAGAAGAATATGAATGGGAAAATTGGAATAAATAAAAGCAACAACTGTGCTTATGTTGCATATGCTCCAAGAAAGAAATGTGAAAAGTGTGGCTCTGTAAATCACCTAACCTATCACCTATCTTTGTAAAAAGATGGTTAGCAAGCCAGTTGAGGGAGCCTGCAAGTATAATGAAGTCAAGGCAAATAATCCCTATTCATTCTGTGATAAGTTTGATTGCATTCCCTGTAATTTAAAAGTAATGAAGGGTTGCCACAAGCTGAGAGTACATCTTAAAGAAGTTAGTATTGGATCTACAGCTGCAAGGGAGAATGTATAAACATCTATGAACACTATTCTTTCTGAGACTTCTAACTATACTTCTGCTAAATCAGTTAACAAGAAGAAAGTACCCAACACTGCTTGGGTTGTTAAACATACTTAAAACTCATTGTGTGCAGGGCAAAATGAAGAAGGTCATATGGATCATAGACAGTGGATGCTCCAGACATATGACAGGTGATAAGACCCTGCTATCACAATTTAAGGAGAAGGCTGGCCCTTTGGTGACCTTTGGAGATAACAACAAAGTATTAACAATGGGATATATCACAATGGTCTTGAAGTTAATCTTCTCAATGTCAACCAGTTTGCAGACAAAGGTTTTAAAGTTTTATTTGATAAAGAAGAATGCATCTTCATCAGCAAGAAAACCAATGAAGTTGCTCTAAAAGGAGCAAGGAAAGGAAGCTTGTTTGTTACAGACTTGGACTCAATAAATGAGGATGGAATTTGTTGCTTCTACACCAAGGCATCCGTAGAGCAAAACAAATTATGGCATAAGAAACTCTCACATCTAAACTATAAGGAAATCAACACTCTGGTCAAGAAGGAGTTGGTGAGAAACATACCAAAGTTAGAGCTTGATCAAATTGAAGTTTGTAAAGCCTGTTATAAAGGAAAAATGAAAAGATCAAGTCATAAGTCAAAAATTGTGAATTCCATAAGTGCACCATTGCAACTTATTCACATGGACTTGTTTGGGCCAGTAAATTTCTTATCAATTTCAAGGAACAAATATGCACTTGTGATGGTGGATGATTTCTCAATATATACTTGGGTAAAATTCATGCATTCTAAGAATGAAACTCCACACATCATAATTGAGCACATAAAGAAGATAGAAAAATAGGATGAAGATCATAACTGTGTGAAAAGATTGAGAAGTGATAATGAGACAAAATTCAGAAATGCAATATTGAGTGAATTCTGCAAAGACAAAGCATTGTTCAAGAATTTTCTGCTGCTAGAACACCTCAACAAAATGGTGTAGTTGAGAGAAAGTACAGAACATTAGTAGAAGCTGCAAGGACAATGCTGCAAGATGCAAAGTTGCCAACTAGTTTTTGGGAAGAAGTTGTTAACACTGCATGCTACACTCAAAACAGTTATCGCATCAACAAAACATGGAAAATCACCCTACTCAATCATGTCTAAAAGAAAGCCTACTGTAAAGCATCTTCATGTGTTTGGAAGCAAGTGTTACATTTTAAAAGACAACTCTGAATATGTGGGAATATTTGACTCAAAGGTTTTTGAAGCAATTTTTTCGGGATATTCATTGGAGAGAACTGCCTAAAAGGTTTATGTAGTTGATCAAAAGAAAATCACGGAGAGCACAAATGTGACTTTTGATGATGACAAATGTCCAGGCTTGGAATGCCTTGATGAGAATGAAGCTGAAGTCCTTGCATATGAAAATCTCAATATTAACAGTGATTCTGATGAAGAAGGTGAAGTTAATACACAACAAATAATGAATGAAGAGTCTACTGAACAGGAAAATCATGGAAATGGAAGCTCATCTCAAACACCTGATTTTGATGGCACAAAATCAGGGGGAGAAAGAGAAGAAGGATCTACAAATCATACAAATAATGAAGAAAATAATGAAGGCACTAGTCATCAAACCCACACCATAAAATGGGATATAAGTCACAATCCAAATGCAATTATTGGTGATCCAAATGCTGGTGTAAGGACTAGAAGTGCAACTGCTAATGAGTGCCTACATGCATGCTTTCTGTCTTAAGTAGAGCCCAAGAAAACTGAAGAAGCTCTAATGGATCCTGATTAGATATCTGCAATGCAAGGGGAGCTTAATCAGTATGAAAGAAACAAAGTTTGAGAGCTAGTTCCTCCTGTACCAAATGATAGAAGTGTAATTGGAACAAAATGGGTGTTCAGGAACAGGATGGATGAAAATGGTGTAGTTACCAGAAATAAAGCAAGGTTGGTTGCAAAAGGCTACTCACAGGAAGAAGGAATTGATTATGATGAAACTTTTCCTCCAGTTATAAGACTTGAAGCAATAAGAATTTTTCTAGCATTTTCTGCACATTCAAATTTCAAAGTGTATCAAATGGATGTTAAGAGTGCCTTTCCTAAATGGTGAGTTAGAAGAAGAAGTGTACGTGCAACAACCACCTGGCTTTGAAGATCCAAAATTTCCAAATTTTGTGTACAAGTTACTCAAGGCTCTATATGGACTAAAGTAGGCACTTAGAGCTTGGTATGATACATTGTGAGAATTCTTGCTTAAATATGGTTTTACTAGAGGTACCATAGACAAGACTTTCTTCTACAAAAACCATGGTGATGATATGATCCTAGTTGAGATCTATGTGGATGACATTATCTTTGGTTCTATAAATAAAAAGCTTTTCCAAATATTTTCTAAGCTTATGCAGAGTGAATATGAAATGAGCATGATGGGGGAATTAAGTTACTTTCTTGGACTTCAAGTTAGTCAAAGAAGTGATGGGATCTTCATAAGCCAAACTAAGTATGTCAAGGATTTATTGAAGAAGTTTGGTATGGTTGATTGTTCACCTTCTTCTACACCTATGTCCAGCAACAAAGTTGGATGAAGATAGAAAATGCAAGAGTGTAGATACTTCAAGCTATAGAGGAATGACTGGATCATTACTTTACTTAACTGCAAGTAGACCATACATCATGTTTGCAACATGTCTATGTGCAAGATTTTAAGCCAATCCAAAAGAATCACATTTGATGGCTGTTAAGAGAATTTTCAGATATTTGAAGGGAACTCCTAACTTGGGATTATGGTATCCTAAGAGAACTGGTTTTGAAGCTGTTAGATACACAGATGCAGATTTTTCTGGATGCAGGGTGGATAGAAAGAGTAGTAGTGGAAGCTGTCAATTTCTTGGACAAAGAATTGTATCCTGGCATAGCAAGAAATAACAATCTGTATCGACTTCCATAACTGAAGCAGAATACATAGCTGTTGGAAGTTGTTGTGCTCAAGTGCTTTAGATTAGAAATCAACTAATGGACTACGACCTAGTGTTACACAAAATTCCAATTATGTGTGACAATACTAGTACTATACCTATTGTGGCTAATCCAGTTAATCATTCTAGAACAAAGCACATTGATGTAAGGTACCATTTTATAAGAGAACATGCTGCAAATGGTACCATTGAGCTCATTTTGGTTCCAACAAAAAAACAATTAGCTGACAATTTTACTAAACCTTTGGATGAAGCAACCTTCACTAGACTTATAGGTGAAATTGGAATGCTAAATTCTTCATCATAAGGCAAGAACTTAGCTAATATGTTGTAGCAGATTAATTTCCAGTAAATCAAAATTAATTTGATTTGATTAGAAATTAACTGAAATATGAATTAGAAATATTTCAAAAATCTCTACATATTTATTATTCAAAAATAAAAATTCAGCTTGGAATTTTTCAATTCTAAGAAAACTGTCAAATGTTAATTTACATCTTTAATATGTAAAATAAACACAAGACATAATCAAAGTAATTAAAAGTATATAGAGAACTGAGTTCTCGATAAGTCTAACTAACTAATCGATAAGTCATTTTAAGATTTCTCGAATGAGTTCTCGATAAGTCAATTTACTAACTTCTCGAGTGATTTCTCGTTAAGCTTTATTATGACTTATCGATAAGTCATTGTAGAGTTCTCTACAAGTGCCAACTTACAGAGTTCTCTACAAGTATAATTTTCAAACTTATCAATAACTCAAAACTGAAATAATTTAATTTAATAAATTATTTTGGTAAAATACTTTTGGCAAATTTATTCTGATTTTATTTTGAATTTATTCAAGTAAAAATTGGAAACAATTCAGTCCATTTTGGACAAACGGGGTATTTATTTGACATCTCAATAAGTCAATTTTTAGTTCTATACAAGAATAAATAATATGAATTATCGATATATTTTTTACATCTCAAAATGACTTCTCGATAAGTATATTTCAAACGTCTATTTTTGACTTCTCGACAAGTCATTAGCTTTTACTATAAATACCCAGACATCTCATTACATATACATACTTACAACTTTCGAGAACTCAAGTGACCTAGCTTTTTAATCAAAAACCAATTTCTCTCTCGTTTTCACTCCTTTCTCACTAATTTTTCTTACCCACTAAATTTCATACTCATAACAATGGCAACCAACAATATTTTACCCTTCATCCCAAAGGAGACTAATTTTCTTGCATTCTTAGATGCAAACCAGGCACCTGAAACTTTTCAATGTTTTTTCAAGTTCTTGTCTGAGACCTACTTTGTAGGGGCTCTTACTGCTAATCCAGTCCTTTACTTGGATGTGTTAGGGGACTTTTGGAACACAACAATAACAAGGACAATTGTGCATGAAAACCAGGCTGCAACAATTGTGATAAACTGCACAATAAAGGGCCAACAGGTGGAGATATCTGAAAATGATGTCAATATGGCATTGGGAAATCCTATTGACAAGCTGGTGGAGGCTCCAACTCAGGATGAGCTGTATGAATTCATGGACTTCATCAATTACTCTAAGAAGATCAACCTGGCCAGCATGAACAAAAAGCATCTATGGAGGGAATGGTCCTTTCTTTTTGATTCAGTGATAAGGGCATTCGCCTGCAGGAAGTCAGGGTTTGACAACATATCAAGTGTTGTCCAGAAGCCGGTCTACTAAATGGTCACAACAAATAAATCAATGTAGGACACTACATACTGGAGGAATTGAGCACCATGCTAATAATTCCATTGGAGTCAAGAGGTAAGGAAATTTTTCTACCTAGATTCATTATATCAGCTTTAAACCATAAAGTCAATGACATACACATGCTTGAAGGAGTAAATAGGTCACTGCTTGGCAACTGTAAGCAAGTGTCCAAAATTCTATTTTGATCACTTCTTATTAAAAATAAGGTTCCAATGGGTCTTAAGTTAACACCTTTCATGATTGAAAAATTTAAGACCTACCATTATTCTATGCCAGACATGAAAACCAATGCAAGTCAACCTAATGAAAGAATGGTTCTTGAGCCTGAGGAAGCACAAACACAGGCACACCCACAAGAACCTACCCATATTGAGCCTATTCCTTCACAACCAATAGCAACTAGGAAACCAACCACTTTACTCCTAAAAAGGTGAAGTGAGTAAAAAGAAGAGAAAGGAGATAACCTTGAATGTTATGCATGAGAGTGGTGAGGAACAAATAGAAGCTAAGTCACCCTTGGTCAAGAAGACAAAGAAGAGTAAGAAATCTGAGCTGACCACTCAAACCACCTCCGTATCCTCCCAAAAGGATGCAGTTGTAAGAATGGGGCCTAAACAGACTCTAGAAGCATCCTCTCAATATGGTGTTTCTATTGAAAAGAGCATTCTCCCTAATACACCCTTTAAGGAGTCTGCATAGCCAACACTTGAACAAATTCAAGTGTATGGTAGAAGAAATAAGGATGACACATACATTGAGAGCACAAATATTGAAGCTCCCTCATCCACTCAGGGGGAGCTGCCAACACTCACTTCTGAATAACAAATCTTAATCTCTAAAATTTATGTTTCACATATGCGGCGCCCTCCAAACCCGGGTCAGAAGTTTGGGGTCCACAACACCAACACAACATATAAACCTGTATATTAGACATTATTTGCAATGACCCTTCTTTATATAACCACGGATCGCAACAGGTTAAAGTATGAAAACAAGCCACAACCTTAACTTTTATTACATCGTACTCTAATTTAACTTACAACTGATAATAAAATTATTCTTACAATCTTACTATCTCACTACCGCAATAAGCTCTTGCTAGCTGGATCCACCTCAATCTGGAATCCTAGCTCGTACATTGAACTGGGAAACCTCGCTATCAACCGTATCCTTCTTAACTGTAGAATACATAAAAAGATTCGCAAGAGTGAGCTAACTAGCTCAGCAAGTCACAATGACAATAATTGAGATTAATCAATGATCAAACGAGATGATTCAGAGGAATCACGTTTATTGCTAAACAATCATTAGAATTGGACATTCATTTTACGTTTTTAAGACCAAGGTTAGGTTGCTGATCAGTCACGCACTAACCCCGATCCAAGGCACACATTGGCCTAAATTGACCATAGATATGGTCTGACCATGAATCTGGTCCACATATATATAAAAAAACTATCCAATTCTAAAGCAGTTCAATATGATATACAATATAATTTGATAAACAAGATCATAATCAATGATGGTTAAATACTTGAATAAAAACGTAAAGAAACTCATGGATATCTCAAGGGTATATCAAGGTATGTATAAGAAACGATTTTCAGTCTGTAAAATGATCAGGTATTGGACGAATACTGATTTTTCAAGGTATAGTTCTTTGATGTTATAAAGAATGGTTGGAGTATAAAAGTTTCTGTGTTTATAAACAATTTTTGCTCCAGTGTTTGGTGTTTGGTAGTTATACATTTGGGGAGTGGTATCATATTTGTGTGATTTGGTATCTGAGGATCAACAAAGGATAGTTTACAAAGAACAAGGCTTACGGCTCAAGATCAAGAAAAATCAGTGTTCAAGGGTAAATAGTTTAAAGCACTTGCAATATAAACAAGAGTTATTTTGAATAAGAGCGACATGTTATGAAACAGTTCGAAAATAATTACGATATATCTTGAAGAAAAGTTCGGAAGTACTTGCCTCACAGGGCTTTACAACTGTTACTGACCAACTCTGAGCCGACTCTGCCACTCAGGCTTTAACGTCCAACCACTAGACCACATTAGATTCGACTTCGACACTCAGGTTTTCTGTTGAAACTCTATTGAGCTCGTCGACTGACTACTAGGTTATCTTTAGTCCATCGTCCACTTCCAGGTTCCCGACTATAACCTACAGGATCGAAATACCCTACATTAGACGTCTAGGTATGCTTGACATATCCTCGATACCAATTTACCCAACGATATTCAAACCCGAATCGTAATTATATATATTGTAATAACACACGCAATAAGTAGGGTTCACAATCTCGAAAATCGGTTCGGTGTTCGTTTTCGGAAAATACATATACTCTTTATTTTACGAAATCAGGGTTATCGATTTGGCAAAATATTTCATCACATTGTACAACCAAGTTTCGTATAAAACACACACACACATATATATAGTCTCTCGACGTCCCGATATTCATTGGATACGTTTCTGTATTTACGTAATTCAGTTTCCGAAAATTAAGCAGCGTCTCCTTTGTTTATCGGACTACCCGTCGAAACATTAATCGACGTCAATTCAACCACAACAATCCAATTTAAAACACGACAACCAATCACAACTCACAAATTCCAATCACCGATACAATTTAGTAACCACAACCAACTTAACCATCACGATTCAATATTTACTAATTAACTATTTTGGTCTAGAATAAAAACACAACACGAATTATATTTATTAAAAATATTAGGACCCAGAATCGTGTCATCACAGTCCACCGTCGGAGTCCACCGTCGGCTCGCCGAGGCTCATCGCCGACGGCGGTGAAAATTCGCGGGTGCCCGTGTTCGTCGGGTTTCCATCACAAATTTTCACCGATTAATTTGTACGGGAAATCGAAAATAATTACAAAGAAAGTTCGAATAATCAAGAAGGTTTCTTCGAATTTTATTCACAAGAATCCCAAAATAATTCGAACAACCCAAAACAAGAGTTCGAATTAACCACAACAACACAGCCATCAAAGCACAGAAACAACCAAGGCAACAAGAGCAGCATACAGCGAATCACAACCACGCGCCACCACCCTCGCCATTTCCGGTGAGGGGCGGAGGCGGCCAAGAAAACACAAAAATTAACCCACTGAAACATACATATAACGTGTATATATATGTATAAGTATAGTTAATTAACAGAAACGAAACCAAAACCAGCAATTACCACCATAGTTCACCGGGAAAATACGGCGGCGGCTGGAATCCGGAGTAACAGCGACAAAGGGCTGCAAAACGCAGTGAAACGGGGAAGAAAGAGGACCAACAGCATGAAGAGACTAAGGAAACAAATTAATACCCGAGGGTATTAAACAGAGGAGGGCAAGTATATAAGCAAGATTGATACACTGCCAAGAAGAAGAGTAAAAGAAAAATATATGCCTGCCACTTGTCCAAACACTTGCACATATCTGATAAAAAGAGAACACATATCTCTTTTTCCGTTGTACAGCGAAAATTTATCCCGCAATTATGCATTTAACGAACCAAGCAATGCATAAAACAATTTCATAAAATTACGAAAATAGCCTTAAAATGTTAAAAACATCCCGAGGTTTATAAAAACATAAGTTTTGAAATTTTAAAACAATTTTTGAAACGCAATTTATACCCGCTTTTATCAATAAAACGAAACAACGCGCGGGTAAAATTAATCCTGAAAATTTCCAAAATAATTTTAAAATTCTCGAAATATTCCAAACTTAAATAACTATGAGTTTCATAATTTTTGAAGAATTCTGGAATTAAATACAGATTTTACAATTAAATGTAATCAGAAAATCATACAGGGTTAAATAATTGATAAAATAATGATATCTAAATATTATTAAAATCCCAAAAATAATTATTGAAATTATAAAATCATAAAAATAATTTTAAAGAAATTCCAAATATTTATGCAAATAAATTTGCACTAAATCCAATTTTGAAATTAGGAATAATTCAATATGACTCCATAATTAATCCTGCGGACAACCCAGTACTCCATAAATTACACCTAGATAATAATCAAACAACACATAGCGGTCAAAACCGATACACATATTTTATTTATTTAATAATTTCCATAATCACATATTTAAATAATCCAAACATACACGAGTCGTTATAACATACAACACTTGAATCTATTCCTCAAGTGCAAACTCACTCAAGTGACTTGGTTCAAGAAACCTTGCTCATCACCCAGACACCACAATCAGATGGTGAGAGGCTACTAGCTTGGGTAGACCTTGATTACACCATCAAAACCATGAGGGATTCATCAGTTTTTACAGAAGACCCCATGGATGTTACAAATGCACCTTCATGTGCAAATCAGCCTTCACAGGCTGTTAGGTTGGAGGGTAGTCCTTCTGAGGGGGAGCTATATAAATGAGTGTATGTAAAGATCGTCGAAATTCAAATCCGGACACTTTGATTTTTCCCGAAAATCCACTAAATACTGAAAGAATTAGGTATAAGGTAACATGATTAAAATGATTTAAATTCAATGATTATAAGAGAGGATCATTAAAGTAATATAAAATATTAAAAAAGGGTTAGGAAACCCCAAATAATATGATCCCTCAAATGAACAACGAGAACGAGAGTTAAGCGACCCGTAAAATAAATAAGTGACCGAGGATCAAACTCATGCAAATAATAAAGGGATTATCCAAGCAATTAAGTTTTAATCAAGGAGGTTAGTGGAATGTGATGTCATCAAGCCATAGGGATTGGACAAGTGGCAAGGTAAGGAGGTAAGCTTAGTGATGTAAGCATGATTAAGGAAATATTTGAATTCTAGACAAGTATTTTAACCACTTGACTAATCAAGGTTAAATTGAAATAAAAAACACATAATTACCAAGACAAACAAGCAAACAATTCATTTTCATCTCCATTTCTTGAAGAAACCTCTCGGCCCCTTTTCTTAAGAATTTGAAGTCCAAGCTCCTCCACTTGCTAATTTACAAGGTAATTATCCTAGCTTCTCCTAGTTAAGTTACATACTTCCTAGAAATCTTAGCTTCAAAATCCTTTCCTAGCATTTTTTATAAATCATTCAAGAAGAAGATGAATAGTGTTTTCTAGAAAATAACTTTGATTTCTTGATGTTAATGGAAAGATCAAGGTTTTTTAAGAGTGGATCTAAGCTGCCATATGCATTCAAAGGATCTTGCATTAATTTAAATCTCCAATGAAGGTATAATCTTCAAAAACCTAGCTTTTACTTTGATTTTAATGAGTTTTATGGTTGGATTAGTGAATAAGAAGCATGATCCATGGATGTTAGTTAGTTTTGATTACTTTGTGATGGTGGTTGTTATTAATCTATGTTAATGGTTGAATGGGGATGATCTTGAGAAGTTTTGAATTGGTTAGTATAGGTTAAGTGAAATCTTGGTGTATTGGTGATTGTGGATGGTTTAGTGTGGATTTAGTATAGTGAAAATTTCGAAAACTCGTAAACATAGCCGTCGTAATGCCTGTTTGCATATAGACTGTTTGTTCTTAGAATTAGGATCATAAAACTCACTGTTAAAACTGTACCTTTGCCATGTTTAGCTATATCATGTCGTAAGCTTCGTTTTGGTATGTGGTTCGCTTAGATCCAATTTACGGTTTAGGAGAAACGATTGTTTTAAGTAACGACATTTCGCGAACGAACCCTTACCCCTCGCATAACTTGACCTTGTTTAAGGCCCTTAAAAGACTAATTGAATTACCAGACAATTATGTCAGGTTGATTAGTTAGTTGGTAGAGTACTCGCGAAAGATTCATCAGTTAATTTTTTAAAAATGGTGGAGCCGAGGGTACTCGAGCGACTAATATAAATCGCTAAGCGCAAAAGAGAATGTTAGGGTCTAAATGGATAATATCAAGTTTCTTAAGCGGTCGTGGTTTAATTCTGGCTTATATGTTGTTTATAGGTTACCAGACTCACACCAAGCCTTTTTCCATCCCCGATCGCTCAAGCAAGTTTTCTACCTGTATACTATTGTTGTGATGTAAATATATATATATATACACACATTATCTTACGATAAGTGCATGATTGTTATAAGCATGTCTTGCGATATATTGAACCATGTTGATATTATATATATGCATGTCTGTTTTGGAATCTTGATATTTCATTGTCAATTTAATTGTTTAGAAACTGCATAATACCTATGCTAGAGATTGGCATTATTTGCGTATACTGTTAGTATAGGGGACCCAAACTTGAATATTTTCCTAAACCGGGAGGCGGTGCCCCCGGGTATAAACTATATATTTATATATAGTTTTCTATATCTATTAATCGAATAAGGTTATTCGATAGTTTTGATTAATAATCGAACTTTATTTTTGATTATTCAAATAGAGATCTTACTTTCGTATAAGTACATCTTTTGTTATTTATAATTCGTTTCAAGTATTAGTTTAAAAAACTTTTACTTCATTTTTTTTAAATATTATCCTTGTAACGCCCTCAAATCTGGGGTCTAGATTTGGAAGTTACTGACCGATAAACCATAATATAATATGCAAAGCAGAATAAAATAATAAATATGACCCCTTGCATATAACTGGATCGATCACAGTTTATAGTATGAAACAGGCACTAATATAAACCAAATATTATTACAACCCATAAGTCTATTTAGTTTTACAGACTATTCAAATTTTTTATTACAAACCTCTAGACTAATCAGGCGTCCCAAAACAGTCTATCTGGAAAACACGCAAAACTATCTAGAAGCACACTACTCCTGATTAAACTTGGAACTTAGGCCTGCTCTGGCCTAGATGAAAGATCATAATAATAAACAAGTATGAGCGAAAGGAATGCTCAGCAAGCAGTACAAAGCTTATGATTAAAACAACAACAATATATCTGAAGAATAAAACCAAACAACAATACCTGAGAAATATCAAAAACTAGTATGAGTTTTGATGATAAATAACACTTTTATATATATTTATATTTTGGATTAGAATCCTCGAATGATGGTGTGTTGCCACCGATGATCAGCCGCGGAGTAACACCGGTATGCCGAAGCATATCCAACTAAACAAAGGGTACCTAAGGCACATATTGGCCTAGAATGGTATTATATCCAAGTATAATACATAGCTCACACTGGACCGCCGCCACGACCTCTTACGCAACCATCCAATCCAGAAAAACATTTTTAATCAAAGAAGCCAAATCAAACGACATCCTTAACAATATAACTCCCCATTTCACATAGTGTGGTGTCATCTCAACAACTGATGGCAAAATAACTAGAACAATTAGTTATTCACTAATCTCATCTCAATGTTCCACTGTATAGAGTAATTGCAGCGAAATTTAAACGTTTAACTATTATGAACCTAGACTAGGAAAGATATACTTGCATGACTATAATTAAACAATTTGATATGTGAGATGATAAACTATTCTGAAATTAGAATAGTACAAAAAACTTGCATAATAGAGTTCAAAGTAAATATCACTTGAATGATAAGTGAAAATATGGATACTTGCAATTATACCACAAGAAAGTTCAGGAATACTTGCCTTGTGTGCTCGCTAACTTTCCACTATAACCTTGGCTTAGAACTGCATGCTACCAATTCCGTCTAACACCTGACTGCACTCCTTGCCACTCAATTCTATAAACAAAAGCATTATCTCAATGAACAAAACCAAACTCAGTCGACGTAACTATACGTCTCGACGTCTACCCGATCGTCTATAACTAATTATGGCATTGAAAACTGTAAACAGATAGCATGCATACCACATAACACGTAATCATGTTATTCATATAACATGTAATCATATAATTCATATAACACATAAGTCACATTGTCAAAATATAGTTCTCAGTACGTTAGAATTGAAATCAGGTCAAAAATAGAATTTACTGATCAATAATTGACTCAAAATGACTCACAAATCAAATGATCTTTCTATAAAAAATAAATTAGGTCTCGAAAGTATTTATATTGAAAGCGGAATATTATTCTGAGTCTATATGCGTTCGTTTCGTATTAAACGGACGAACGATTTATTTGTTATGAATAAAATAAAATAATAATAATATTAATAGATTTTTAAATACCAAAATATAATTTTTGAATGCTAAAAATAATTTTTAGGAATTATTTGAATTAATTATAAATAATTATACTTTATTTAACTATTTATAAATAAAATTAATTGATTAAATGATTTAATCAATTAATTAAATCCATTAATAATTAACTCAAATAAGTTATAAATAATTAAATAAAATTGGATTTTTTTGAAAATAATAAAAGAAAATAATTTTTGGAATTAAGATAACAAACTAAATAATTTTCAGAATTTAAAATAATAACTAAATGATTTTTAGAATTAAAAGAAATGATTTTTGAAAATAGAAAATGAATTTTTGAAATAAATAAATAATAAAATGCAGAAATAGGTTTGTAATCTGGGAAATGGGCTGTGGAAGATCGACAGGCGGTCATATGGGGAAGATGACCGGAATCTGGAACAATTCCACAAACTGGTGAGCATCACCAGAATCCGGTGTCATCTCCGACGAGCCAACGCTCACCCACAACACATGGTTCAAACACTATTTTGATACCAAAACATTCGAAACCACTCCTACAATCTCACCATAACATCATTAACATCAATCTGTTTCCGGAATCAAATTCCGGCAAAAAAGTTCGAACCCAACTTCGCCGACTAATCGACTTTTAACAAAAACTTGATCAAAATTCGAGTTCTAAACACCAAAATAATCCCCTGATTACGAGCAATCTATTACTATAATCAAAATCAACTATCATAACCTCACTAATCCATAAAATCGAATAATAAAAATTCACAAAACCAAGATCTCGGTTTAATCATTCCCGAACTCAAACAAATCAAACAAATACATAAATCGATTCGCCTAATCATCCTAAAGCTATTCATAACCTCAAAAACAATCAACAATCAATAGAAATCAAAAACGATTTCAAGCTCAAGAACATCAAAATCGATTTTTCAAAATACTTAAGCTCGATTGATGAAAGTGGTATCATATTGAAGGCCTTGAAACAAGATTTAATTTGGTTACTCAAGCTTCACAAACGGATCTCTGTAACCCTCAATATCACTGAATCTTTGTTAGGATCGAGATTATACCCTCAAAAATTGTTCTTCCAATTTTTTTAATAGAATAAAATGAAATAAAATAAATAATTACGCTATTTATAATATCTGAATATAAATACCCCCAAATCAATTAAGGGTGTTTTTATCCCCTAATTAAAATAATTAAGCCCAAAAATAATAATTATGGGGAATAATTTTTAAATCAATTAAATATATAATTTATGCCAAAATTCCCAAAAAATTATAAATAATTCAAAAACACAAAAATAATGGATATTTTAAATATACATGATTTTATAAAAATAAAAATATGAATTTTGCGGGCTTTGACGTCTCGGGGGGTCCCGATTCGTTGACTTTTGAGAAACCGAAACGTTACCTAAATTAACAGAAAACCACAAAAACACATAAAATGCATGCAAATGCACATAAAACAAGATAAAACCAGTACCTCGATAAAGACGCTAATAAACACGCGTTCAGATTGCGGATCGATTCATATAAATGCATTTTAAACACATAACAATTAATCAAAAAGAAATTCTGGTCCTTGCGGAGCCACAAATAACAATTATAACATGTCATAACAGAGCAATGATCATTTTAAACTCATGTAAACACATAATTTTAATTAATTATCACAAAATATTCACATAATTTTTCCGGATATTACATCCTTCCCTCTTAACAGTATTCTATCTTCAGAATCAGCTTAGGAAAACAAGTGAGGATACTTGGCTCGCATTTTACTTTCCAACTCCCAGGTCGAATCTTCAACCTTGGGATTCCTCCACAAGACTCGCACTAAGGACACAGACTTATTCCTAAGCATGCTCTCCTGCCGGTCTAAAATCTGCACCCGTCGCTCTACAAAAGACAAGTCTGGATGAATCTCGATTGGCTCATATTTTATCACATGATTCGAATCAGGAAAATAATGCTTCAACATTGATACATGGAACATGTTGTGGATATGCTGCATGTGAGGTGGTAAGGCTAGCTCGTAAGTGACCTTTCCCACACGCCTCAAAATCTTAAAAGGGCCAATATAACACGGACTCAACTTTCCTTTCTTTTCGGATCTTGATAAACCTTTCCAAGGTAAAATCTTTAATAACACTGCTTCCCCAACTTCAAATTCCATATCTTTTCTGACAGGATCAGCATATTTGCGTTGACGATCTTGAGCTGCCACTAATCTTTTCCGAATGAGTTATACTTTTTCCTTTGTCTGTTGGATCAACTCTTGACCCGAAATCTTTCTTTCACCAACTTTGTCCCAACATATTTGAGATCTGCATCTTCTGCCATACAAGGCTTCGTAAGGCAGCATTCCAATACTAGCATGATAACTATTATTGTAGGAGAATTCAATCAATGGCATATGTTTGTCCCAACTTCCTTCAAATTCTAACGCATATACTCGTAACATATCTTTAATAGTTCGAATTGTCCTTTCACGTTGACCATCTGTCTGCGGATGATACGCGGTACTCATATTCAAATTTGTTCCGAGACAATCTTGAAAACTTCTCCAAAATCTTGAATTAAATCGAGGATCTCTGTCAGAAACTATGGATACTGGAACTCCATGTCGAACCACAATCTCCATCAAATATAACTGAACCAAATTATCCAATGAGAATCTCTCGTCGGTTGGAAAGAAATGCGCTGGCTTAGTCAATCTGTCAATAATAAACCCAAATAGCATCATGATTTGTCTTGGTCCTCGATAATTCAACTATAAAATCCATCGCAAGATTTCCCACTTCCATCTGGAATGTCCAATGGTTGTAACAATCCACTAGGCCTTTGATCTTCTGCTTTGACTCGCTGGCAAGTGTAACACTTACTCACCCATTCAGCAATCTCTTCCTTCATACTTTTCCACAAAAATTTTCCTCTTAAGTATATGTACATCTTCGTATTTCCGGGATGAATTGAATATCTGGAGTTGTGAGCATCTCGAAGAATTTAATCTTTCAGTTCAACGATGTTGGGTATCCAGATTCTGGAAGAGAATCTTAAGATTCCTTTATCATCCTTTTGATTCCCTTTCTCTTCTCCTATTAACTCATCTTGTTCATGACTCATTACTTCTTCCTGGAATCTTCTTATTTTCTCAAATTATTCTGGTTGAAAAGATATTGCACACAACATATTTGTAGACATACTTGAAATACTGATCTCTATCTCAAGCTTCTAAATTCCTTGATCAATTTCTCAGATGAAGTGATCATGTTTGACCTCTCTATTCTTCTTAGAGCGTCTGCCGCCACATTTGCTTTGCCTGGATGATAGTTAATTGTACAGTCATAATCCTTGATCAACTCTACCCATCTTATCTGCCTCATGTTCAGCTCTTTCTAGGTGAAGATATATCTTAAACTCTTGTGGTCCGTGTAAATCTCACACTTCTCTCCAAAAAGATAATGCCTCCATATTTTCAACACAAACACTATCGCTGCCAATTCCAGATCATGGGTTGGATACTTCTCTTCATTTCACCTGTCTTGAAGTATAGGCTATCACCTTGACATGTGCATCAAAACACATCCCAATCCTTTATACGACGCGTCACTATAGACCACAAAGTTTCCTTGATCACCTGGTAAGACTAGCACTGGAGAAGATACTAATTTGTTCTTTAATTCCTGGAAACTCTCCTCGCACTTCTCATTCCATTCAAATTTCTGGTTCTTTCTGGTGAGCTTTGTCAATGGCGTAGCTATCTTTGCAAAATCTTGTACAAATCTTCTGTAGTAACCTGCCAATCCCATGAAACTTCTGACTTCTGTTGGTGTTTTTGGTCTCTCTCAGTTGATCATAGCTTCAATCTTTGAAGGATCTACTTCCACTCCTTTATTACTAATTATGTTCCCAAGAAATCGTACTTCTTTTAACCAATATTCACACTTGGAAAACTTTGTGTACAATTTCTCATGTCGCAGTGTCTCAAGAACTATTCTCAAATGCTCTGCATGCTCTTCTTCCGTCTTAGAATAGATCAGAATATCGTTTATGAACACACAAATTTATCCAAATACTTCTTGAATACTCAATTTATTAGATCCATGAAAGCTGCTGGTGCATTTGTTAATCCGAATGCCATTACCAAAAACTCATAAAGTCCAGATCTGGTTTTGAATGCTGTAATCGGAATGTCTTCTGGCTTAATCTTCAGTTGATGGTATCCAGATGTTAAATTAATCTTAGAAAACAATACAACGCCTTTCAGTTGGTCAAATAAATCATCAATCCTTGGCAACAGATACTTATTTTTAATGGTTAGCTTATTCAATTTTCGATAGTCAATACATAATCACATACTTCCATCTTTCTTCTTGACGAACAGAAATGGTGCGCCCCACGGGGATACACTTGGTCGTATAACTCCTTATCCAAAAGATCTTGCAACTAAGTTGCCAATAATTTCATCTCCACTAGTACCATTCGATACGGAGCTTTAGAAACTGATTCTATTCTGGGTGCTAAATCAATCGCAAACTCAATCTCTCTATTGGGAGGTAATCCTGGAAGATCGTCTGGAAAGATATCTGAAAACTCATTGACAATTGGAATTGCTTCTTATGCTAGAACTTCTTTGTTGGTGTCTATCATATGGGTCAAATATGCCTCACAATTATGACACAATAACTTTTTTGTTTGAGCTATCATTAAGAACTTCTTTTCCTACTTACTCCCTCGAAATATCACCTCTTTCTTACTATCCAATGCCTGAAGTATCACTTTCCTATTCTTACAATCAATCTGAGCGTTATTCTATGACAACCAATCCATTCCTAAGATAACAACAAATTCTCCCAAATTAAAAGGTATTAAGTTGGCATAAATGATGTCCCGCTATCTCAATGTCACACCTTGGACACACTCGATCGACGGGAACTTAGTTCTTATTAGCTAGTTCTATCATTAACGCTTATTCTAAAAATTCAACTTCACAATACAGTTTATCGATAAAATTTTTATAAATAAATGACCTCGTAGCTCCATAATCAATTAAAACTTTAGCATCTACGGAGTTGACTAGAAGCGTACCTGCAACCACGTCAAAACTCTAAACCGCATCCTTCATAGTCAAGTTGAATGTCCTGGCCTTTGACTGGTTCTTTGCTGGCGGTCCTTCAATCCCTGCCACATTAGCTACTGGATCCGTTGCTGGAAGTCCCTCAAAATATGCCCCATCTTTCCATATTTAAAACATACAGTCCCTGACTTTTGAACTAGAGTCTCATTCCGACACTCATTAGCATAATACCCCTTCTGATTGCACTTAAAACACAACACATTAGCCTTACAAATCCAAAAGTACCTCCTGCTGTAAAACTTGCAATATGACATTGGTGGACGATTGGACCTCTGCTGATTTGAATTCTGAAAACGGTTGCCCTGTCCTCCATTTCCTGATTTTGGTCTTCTAAATCCCACATTCTTGTTACCCTGAAACTCTGGGCTTTTATTGAAATGACCCTGGAAATTACCCTGCTGCTGACCTCCTCCTGAGGTTTCTTTTTTCCTTTTCTTCAGTCCCTTTCTCTCTGAGACGTGTCAATAATTTTTTTGAATACTGGACTGGAAGGGAATTTGTAACCATTGCTTTCGGAACCCTGCCACATATGAAGTTAATTCAAACATGGCCACTCTATTCTGAATCCAAAATTTTAAGCCTTGTTCAAACCTTCTTGCTCTATTTTTATCTTGTTAGGCCCTTAATCAACTATAGAGGGAAGTGAATACAGTTAATACAATCAATTCGACAAAGCTTCAACATAATCAAAAGTTTTTATATTAACTGATAAAAACTTATTACAAATGTACTCTCTCGAAAGGATGAAAAAATATCCTTGAGAGATGCTAGGTTATGCGAAAGATATAACAATATCGCAACGCTTATAACATGAACCTAATCTGTGCTTTATATAGAGCACATCTACCAATGTATAAGGAATCCTATTCTATTAACAACAAGGAAACCTATACAATTGCTTCTGAGATAAAGTCCTTCACCGCCTTGAGTTCCTCTTTCATTTTCCTTCTCAAAGATCAACTGATATGAGAAATACTGATTTCATCATCCGTTGACATCATTATCCATTGATATCATTATCCATCGATTATCAACATCTGTCGATGTCATCATTATCCGTCGATGTAATCATCTTCATCCGTCGATGTAGTCATCATCCGTCGATGCTTCTGATAGTTTCTATTTGATATCATCAATTACTCTTAACAATCTCCCCTAACTTGTTAATTATGGAAATATGGACAAGTTCCAATTGATGATGTCAAAACTATCTAAATACAGGAATTAAGTATGCATATTCAATCTGACTTCAGTGAATATCAAACTTTACTCTTCATCCTGAACTGCTTCTTTAAATTGAGAAATTTCAGAGGTTAATTCCACTTCCTCGGCTCAAAATGGTTCCATAATTTTTCTTCTTCTTCTTTCCAACTGCTTTGGCTTTAGACTTTGAAAATTTTGACTTCTCTCATATCTTCTCTTTTTCTTTAAGATTCAAGTCAACAATTACTGTAACTTGTGATCTGAAATCTTCTGCTTGACTGATTTCCCTTATAATTGCACCTCTGGTTGGCTTGTTAAAAGGATCATCTTCATAAAGTACTTGAGAAATAACAAAAATATCAGCATTTGCAGTCTTCATGGAATCTTGAAGTCTTCCTTCATTTGCCTTAGCTGTTCAAGATCAACTCTTGGATTTTCTTTTGCACATATTCTTCTACTCTCCTTAGAATCAAATAATTGAATCTTTGGATCCTTGTATAATAGAGTTATCTTTCAGATATTGAAGAAATTGACTTACTTCAGCACCAACTTCTATCTCCAGAATACCTTGGTCTTCATCAGCAACAGTTGTGACTTGTGAAGATTTTTGCATTTTTGTAGTCATAGTCAAATCTTCAACTCTTCTTTCATTTTCTCCTTTTGCTATCCTTCTGCCCCCTTATCACCTCCATCAAAATTTTCAGCATCAGTACTTGTCAATGACAATTGTTTGCATTTAGATTTAATAATATTCTCCCTCTTTTTGGCATCATCACCAAGCAATAGAGAAAGAATCACCTCCATTGAATTCTGTACTTCTGTAAGTTGAGTAGACATTTGATCTTGTTTAGCTTCCAATCTAGCTTGACTGGCTTCAACTGTAGTTTGTCTGGAAACTATTGGTGAAATTTGTTTCTGAATTTCATGATGAGTAGTCAGCTTTGAAGTAATCAAAGATTCTTTAATCTGATTGATTTGAGTAGTAGTTGCTTCATGAGCTGTGTGTAAGGATCTGACAACTAAAGTTGATGCTTTCAGATGATATAGCATATCAGGATTTGTAATATGTTGTTCTGCTGTTTCCATATTTGCAATAACTTGTGTTCTGGAAATTGGTTATGTATTATCTTTCCAATGAGCATTCCAGAGATTATCAGAATAATCCTTTTCTTATGTAGCTTTTAACTCTTTCAGTTTTAGTTGTCTCACATGCATATGCATATCTTCAGGGAAGAAAAGACCATCCTCAGGATCTATAATAGCATTCAAAATATTAGCTTCTTCACCATCATTAGATTCTTTATCAGCAACAAGATTTTGCACTAATAGCTGAACTTCATCACCAGCTTCAGCATGTAGAATATAATTAAAAATTTGTGCAGTATGTGATCCAGTAGCTTTAGAAGCTTCCACACCTTCAGCAATTAACTCCACACCTTCAACAATTAACTCCATATCTTCAAGTATCGTAGATAAATGAATTGAAGCTTCGAGATTTACTTCCAGAAATTCAGTTCCTGTAACATGCTGTGGTGGTTCTCAAATGAATGAACCTTTATGAATGGACTGTTAAGCTACTACATCTTTAGCAACAATAGGGATTTCCTCAGGTGATGGTAAATAAGAGTAAATGGACTTTTTTCAACAAAAACAGGGATTGCACTATGTGGTGGAATAGAAGAATATATGGACTGCAAGAAAGTATTAGTACTTAGACTTGCAGGGAGATTAATAGCCCTTGGTGTATCAGAGTGTTCTTGATGTTCAACATACTGTTGTTCAACATCTGTTTCTTTAGGACTCTAAGCACCTGCAAATATATAGAAAATAAACCTTAATCTCTCTATTCTTTTAAAGTAGTCTCACTACTCCTCACACCACACATCTCATTACTTTTAATAGTCATAGTTTCCTCACAAGAATCACTAAATCATATCTCTCATCTACCTCTCCTTTTTCCAAGAAGGATCATGCCTCTCTTAAATTCTATTTTTCTCTAAATCTTTTCACACATCTCATTGAAAAAGGCTCAGAAAGATTGTCCTACAGAAATAAGAGGTGGCTAAAGAAGGGTGATCTGTGGTCATACAACTAGAGGTAGTCCTTAAATAAGGTTTAGGAGTAATCATACCAACATGATTTATATCATGAAAAATATAATAAATGCTGAAAGAACTAGATCAGTATTTAGAATAAATGCTGATAAAGTATTAAAAATATTTATACCTTGTGAATACACAATTTAGCTCACAGTTGATACCGTGGTTATGACAATTGTTGTTCATCAATAATGAGAACCTCCATTTGAATTGGAGAGGATTTGATCAGGTTACTGTCATGTACCATGATCTCAAACCTTCTTCTTCTTGCAAAGAACTAACACTTGAATGTGTTTTTTGAAAGCTATCACAGAGTCTTTAGTAAAAACTGATGAAACCTCTGTGTCTCTGTTAGTATCATTGAGATCTACCTCAACAAGTAGTCTCTAACCAACTAAATATTGTTTCTGAGTGGTGAGCACAATTTAAGAATTATGTCACTTAATTTTTGGCAAATTTGAGAAAAGAATTCAAGTGTTTCAGTTGTGATAAGAAATTTAAGATTTAAGATATTTAATGTTAAGAAATTGATAGGTCCCATAAAAGGGCTATGTTAAGGTAGAGGGGGGAGGGTTGAATAGCTTAATTACCAATTTAAAAATTATTATGGCGTTTTAAAATAATTTATCCTTTTTTAGAAATTTACCGAGTAGTTATGTAGTTTATATGTGCGGAAAATAAGGTGCAAGGAAAGAAAATACCACACGGCGATTTTATCCTGGTTCGCGATGGCACAACCTCTAATAGATTCGCTCATCCCTACGTCCAGTCCCCGAACTCCTCTCCCGGACTCGGGATTTTCCCTTATAATGAACTCGCTCCTTTAGGCGGAAGGCTTTACACCCTTACAAATATTTGTCTTGATGCGTAACACAAGGGTTACCACCTTAAAATAAATGTAATACCTATACAACTTATCTTAGATAATAACTCCCCGCTATTTCTTCAAAGTTGATGTAGAACCCTTGTGTGGACTTGGCTTCCTTAGCTTTTTTCGGTCTTGGATCTTAATGATCCGGTCTTGGGTCTTTCCTCTTTTTCACGGTGCAAATACTACTAACTCCCCGTTAGTACGTATAAGACTTGGGTCTTAGAACGAGAATAACCTCACGTCACTTCACCTCACTACAAAACTAATAAGACAATCCACAAAACACCAAGTATAGAGAAAAAATGGGTTGAACTAGTATGTTACGGTACTAGCCCAAAAGATAATATAATATTCAAATTAGAATATTAAATATCAACTATGTATACTTGACTTGAGATATAGAATAATATGTCAAGTATACTTTCGATTACTCCGTCTTTATAGAATATATGTTTATCGGAGTAATATAAGAAGTCTTTTATATATATAAGCAATATAGCTTATGACTTCTTTAGTATTCTTCTTCTTTCGATTATGTATTTATAAATCGAAGAATACTTTAGTTACAATCTCGGAATTGTAACTTATCCTTTTTAAGCTCGTAGGCTTAAGGATTTTAGTATACTTATATTTTGACAATTATAGAGACAAAATATACTTTTAACTTCGTGCACAATTTATAGGTTCAATATAAGCGAAGATCGAGATAAAAGAAGTGCAAGTAATTGGCTTTGGATTTGTGCTTTTGAAGTTTAGGTGGATGATTATGAAGTTTCCTATTTATCGATTTATAATCCCACGGAATACTAAAGATGTTAGTGGGGATTATACGATACTTTTCGTAATGATATTATATACACTAACTATGCGTTGACCAAGATCCAAATAAATGAAGTGCAAGTAATTGGCCAACTCGTGTGATTAAATCCACCTTTGAAGCTTAGACGGATGATTACGAAGTTTACTATTTATCGATTTATAATCTTACGGAACACTAAAGATGTTATTGGGGATTTTACGATACTTTTCGTAATGATACTATATAAACGAACTATGCGTTGGCCAAGATCCAAATAAATGAAGTGCAAGTAATTGGCCAACTCGTGTGATTAAATCCGTCTTTGATATTTGACAAAATTATGAAGCTTACTATTGATCGAATAATAATCCCACGGAACACTAAAGATGTTAGTGAGGATTATACGATACCTTTCGTAATTATTTCTATATTCATGAAATATGTTGGCCAAGATCGAGATAAATAAAATGCAAGTAATTGGCCAACTCGTGAGGTTTGTCAAATATGAAATCTCACTCGTGAGGAGTTATAGAGATTTAAGTACTTCTCTTTTATAGATCTTCTTCATTTAAAGCTTCTTTTTGAAGATCAAGTACTTTATTCGAATTTCGAGTTCGAATCTTTGTTCTCTTTTCTTTGAGAACCTTCTTAATAGGAGATCTAGTATTAGAGCTTGAGATGAAGTAGAGAAATTAAGTACAAAGCTCAAATAAAAGAAACTCAAAGAAGAAGCTAAAAATTACCACTTTTGAAAAACGGTCGGAAAAGTTCGCCAGAAAAATTCGCTGGAGGTTCGGCCGGATTTTCGCACTATGTTCGAACTTGGGCAGCCCTTCAGGAGGTCGGAGAGTGGTAGTGGATGAGCTCACTTGGTGGGATAAAGTTTGGTTGGGTGAAGCTAAGCTTGCATATCAAAAACCTTATATTTATGTATATATATTTAAGAGAGAGAAGGTTTTTGAGAAGAAATGTGTGTATAGAATTTGAAAGAGATGAATAGAGGCACTTCTTCAAAAAATCCCAGCAACTTTGTGGCTCTTTTGCTTGAAGAAAATGGGTCGGGGTGGGGGTTTATTTATAGGAAAAGTTAGGTGGATTGAATGGTGGAGATTTGAGGAAAATGGATGGTGGATGTTGTATGTCACATGGATTAATGACATGGAAAGTAGATTGTGTTTCTTTTCTAGCCATATAAGACAAACAAATTTATGGGATTCAATCTCAGCTGATATATTTGATTAAATATATATCTTCCTTTTCTTTTAATCATTGTTTAATCATTTTAATTAAGCATTAAGCACCATTAAATATGACCACCCTAAAAACTATTAAATAAATACCATAAAAAAATATGATAATTACTTAAATATTATAAAATGATGTCCTGCAAGTTTTGGTCAACTTTGGTCAATGGTAACTAGGTCAAACGTGGTCGACTGTGGGACCAACTGCCTCGAAATTTGTGCCTGGACAAAAATTATCGAAATATAACAATTTTTTTACCATGGATAGAAAATACCATTTAAATGATCCATACCAAATTTCAACTCATTTTAATGAGTGGAAGTATTTTATTTAAAATATAGACTATTCTGTCAGCCTTTTTTTCCGAGTAAAAATATCATTGGCCTTGAATTTAAATATATGGAACTTTTGACCAAAGTTTTGACTTGAATAAATACTTAAAATATATTTCTTAATATATATAATATATTTGGATGGTAGGAAATATTTTAGAGTATTTTCGAATAATTTTCTCCGAGAAATGCTGATTTTACAAAACGAGAGAAAATTACTTCACGTATACATGAAATGGGTTATAAAAATAGATATTAATATTTCAATCATGAATATTAATAAATTTTGGATAAAAACTCTTTCAATGGATTAAAAAAATATTTTGGACCGAAGAGGAAAATATTTTTGATATAGCACGAGTCTTCTAAGGAATATATCTGATATATCCCTTTTTCGAGCTTGTTGCCTTATTGATGTTGCAACTGAGATCTAAGAAATATCATGTCTTGATATTTCTTCTTTGATCATATTGCTTTAGAGATATATTCCATAACGATATAATTTTGATGTTTATAATAATGGAATATCTCTTTTATATGAATATACTTGAAAATAATTTTGTTAGTTCGACTATTTTGACTTGATTTTGATCAATTAAAATCATGTCTTAATGGAGAGGATCTAAGTATATTTAAATTTTATGTTTAATCGTACAAATACCAAAATAAATAATATATCGAAGATATCCTTTCAATCTTCCCATTTTTGGTATTTGCCAAACAAACATAAAATTTAAAATTTTCAAGTGGGTGCTTCCCCTTGGTGTATGCATGAGTTTAAAATATTTCTGCACATACAGTTGGGATTACTGCTTGATTCCTCTCTTAGGTAATTCCTGCAAAAACTTGTTAGAGTATTCATATAAATATAGAAATACAATATTTTTACTAAAATTTCAAATTTCTTTTAACTCCTTTCCCCTTTTTTTGGGAGATATCAAAAAGTGTTTATCAGACAGTGTTTATCATGTAACAACATTATCAAAAAGTGTTGGTTATACAGTGTTTATCAAGGTAAAAACATTATATTCATATAAGCATGTCAAACAACACTGTTTTTGCTTCTTTTAGATTTACTGTGCTTGATGATGTGTAAGCTAGAGTATTGTATGAATAAATGAGGTGTAGTTTTATATCTCTAGAAGATAAGCCATGCATGTTTATTCAAAATTAGTTGCATAGAGAGGCATTGTAATTCATTTGATGCATATAGTATGTGAAATTCATTTGCAGTTATACATTTAGAGAAAGATGTGGTTACTCCTTTTTGTTTAGACAGACATTAGTATAGTCGGGTTGTCTTCTATTTAAGCAAATTGAGAATGATGTAGTGACACAGTTCCTTTTTAACAAGATTTATATATAAGTTATATTTGTCCTTGTTTGCATGCATGTATTTTAGAAAAAAACTTAGTTTTTGTTTATACAATTTTAATGCTGTCTATTTGAGAATATAACCTGAATCGATTGTTTCAACATTTAGAAGCATATGTTTAACCAGTTTGTACTATAAGTGATAAAAATTAATCTTAATAGAAACCAAGTGCTGCTTCTAGCAATAGTTACATGTTAAAGAACCTACTATAATCTAACATTTTAGTAACTACAAAAGGACTCACAGAGTTTACACAACTGGATTGGCTAATACAATCTAGTTCCTTTCTATCATACAAACTACATGTTTTACATATTTCTTCAAGCTAATACATTCTATATAGAAGAGGCTAAACCGACTTATACTAACCATACATCAAGTCTAATCCATTTAACTAAGTACATAATATGAAGAGATATACCTGTTCTTACCTTGTCAAATCTGGATGCTTATAACTTCGAGTTGGTTTTGAAGAAAAACACAACTGTATACCCTACTTACCTGGGGGTTTAATTTGGAAGGTGCGGTTGATCAACACATGTTCTATTCACAGTAAGTCCATGCGTTATTCCTGCAGAGTATCATATAGTGCACAAGTGCAAACTAAAGCCATAGTTAGTATTAATACATTAATTCTAATCATAACAGAATACAATATGCAGTCCATATATAGAACAAAACTATTTTCTGTAAGTTTCTTTGTATTAGATAACCAGCAGTCTGAATAAGAGAGAATATCATGACAAGCTAATTATGTTAATAAATCAACCTGGTTAGAGATCATGAATTGGAATCAATAGGTTTAAGAAATTAATAATAGTTTGAGATTAATAATATGCACAACACATTTATAGTATTTTAACTCCAATAATCATCCTGTCCCTGCATAAGTTAGATAATCATTATAATAGCAAGGTCAGGAATTATCATTCTGTTTGCACCAATAACTTAAACACAATGCAGATTATATTTACATGAAGCAAAAGTGTTCATATCAATAAGTGTGGTTCACTAATTAATTAGAACAAGGTTTTGCACTTGTTTAAAGATTACAAAGCATTATGAGTGCATACACTCCACAAATTTAAAGTGAATTTAAGGTTACAGTCATCCATATAGAAACACAAGAGTACAGTTCAAATTATACTAAACAAAAGTACAATATATCAGTCATAGATCAGCAAAAGAAGTGCAGAAGTAACAACACAGCAAGGTACATAATCACTCAGTAGCAAGAACATCAACACAGATCATCCAATAACATTACCATCAGCATCACACACATGAATCAAATCAGGAAGAGTTTCAATCATTGGTCCCTTAACATTCATTCCTATATCTTCTAATTCATGAACCATGGCCAAGTCATCAGAGATTGGGACTTGGTATGAGTTCCTAAAGTAGATGCAGCTAGGGATTCAAGATATGCAATTATGTGTTTACAGGATGCAGTGACTCCCTCTAAATATGCAACCTTTTCCTTAATTTCACAATTTTCAAATTTGACCATTTTTAATTCATTTTTAAGCTCATTTATTATGACTTTCACAGACTCATAATTAGAGAGGAATACATCTTCTTCTCTAATTACTTGAGGTATCACAGTGGGTTCAACCTCTTGTGGTTCACAGTGCATGATTGGGATCTGTGGCCTAGTGTGCTCAGTTGTGATGTGTGAATCACCTAGGTTTGCAAATTGTTCAGGAAGATGAATGTTGCACATTTAAAAGAAGCAAGTAATGAGGAGACCATATGGCGTGTATTCTACCAGATTAACATTTATCATATTGAGAAAAATGACATAAGAAATGCTAAAGTTGACTTTGACATTTTAAAGAAGATAAATCAATTTAACATCATAAAAATCAAAGTATTTACTTTGATTGGGTTTGGCCAGCACATTTGCCCTTATGATGAGTGAAAGATACTGAAAAACTCCTTTACAATGTTTGAAATGTATGCTACAATTAACATAACAGAGACCAGAAGGAATGTCAGACTCACAGAGAACACCAAGCATGAGTTCAAACTCAGCTTCATTAAACAGAAACAGAGTAGATATCTAGACAAGGTAATTCACACAAGTGCAGTGGTAAGTGTAGTGCTCTATTTAGACTTTTATTATTAACACAAATTACTTTCTTCTTAATTGTGGTTGTGAAATGCAAGACACCATCTACACCTTTTATTATGTTCATGTTACAATAAAACTCACCCATGAGATGAATGAAATATTGTCTATGCAAGTGAAATGCCAATCCTTCCCACTTAGCATGCCTAATTACCCTTCCACTTCACCAGTTAAGTTCACACAACTGCCAGGCTGAACATTTTTGACTAATTGAAGAAATTTCTTGGAATTAGAAGGATTGGCAAGGTCTGGTAGTGGAGGCTTAGATGTGTTAGTGTTTGTGTTTGTGTTGGGTTCTTGTCTTAGGTGTGTTTTTCTGGTATAAACTCTGGCTTGAAAGGGTTTGGTAGGTCTAGGGTTTGGAGAGTGAGGAACTTGAAATTTCCTACTCTGATAGAAAGGGATAATGTGATTTTTAAAACCTTTTTTGTGGTTCTTGGAGTGAAATTGTTTCTGGTGTGGGTATTTAGGGTTTTCAGGGTTTACAGATTTGAAAGAAGAAAGTCTGTGATGGTGAAACTGTTTCTTTTCCATATCTTCAAGAAGATATGGATTAGTAATGGCTGGTCTTGGCTTAGGAATGAAGGGCATGGAATTTGGATTCATCACTGATGAAGTGAATATGAGAATGAAGTGTATTAGTGAGTGTGAATGCAAGTGTGGATAATAGTATATATGCATGAACTTAACACATAAATCCATATCAGTTAGAAAATAAATTGTACAAATTGCTTTGTACTGTTCATGAATAGTGTTTCTCATTAAATGAAATTTATAAAGAATTGATGTGCAGAGGCATGGTTTGCATAAATCTGGGTCCTAGGTATATGTATAATGTAGCTAAGGTATGATGTTTGGTAGGTGACATATGCAGATAGTGACCACTAGTACCTAGGAAATACTGTTTTAGTACTGTTATAAGTATAGAAAGTACACAGATTTGGGAGAATGTGTGACATAAAGGTGAAATGAGCTCACTCTACAATCTATGACCTATGCAAGAGACAAACAATGCATTTAAGAATGTTCAGAATTGAGAAAAGATCAATACAGAAAGGTTGTCAGCTTTTGTAAGGAAATAAATTTTATGGAAACTTTTGAATTTTAATTAAGTATGTTACATTTATTTCTTAAGGCGTTTTGTATTAAATGAAATTAGGAGAATATTATCCATATTCAACATACACAGATGCATTCTATATTAATGTGCAGTCACTTGACATTTATTTCATATAGCATTTAGTATAACATACCACACAAAATAATCTGAATATTAATAACAGATATAACATATTAACTACATTGTTTTTTTTGAAATTCCACCTAGAATTCTAAGTGGCCATTAATCACAGCAGTGATCCAGATACAGGGATGCTCAAGGCTTCCCTGCCATGTCTTTCTGTGAGGGCTGGTGTGTGAGTGATTAATTTTATCTTTGTTAATCTGAGATTACACAAACCAGTCTTGATTATACCTTACCTGAGTTCTTATGACTACACAAGCAATTGTAAAATGCATAGTATAGTAAACAGTGTTGCACTCAAGTTCACAGATCATATATATATTTAAGTAAGTATGATGCACATAGACTTAGTACAACTTTCAATAGACAAGTAGAGATTGAAGTTAACAAGACAGTTCTTATCCAGATACATAGTATTCAGCTCAAAACAGTAATCATGACAACTTGCATATATTAAGGTGTTTAGATATGTTAATAATTTTTTTACTATATGAAGAGCTTTTATTAATACAATTTAGGGCACATACTTATATAGACTGATTACTTAATTAAATCAACCAATTTATTAAACTTCACCATTCTATACTTAGAGTTATCTTTGTATTTTACTCATTACTTAGCAATATGTCTCACCTGTTGCTACTAACAGATTTTAAATCACCTAGAATACACAATTAGTATTAACACTTTATCTTTTACATTATCAATAATGATTTGTTAATTAACTGTGCATTTTAAGTTTTAGCATGTATTCTAATGACCTTATTAGTGACAAATTAATAGAGCATGTCACTTTCAGAATTAAGTTGATTACTTAATTAATATCTTAGTAAGTATAGATTAATCAGGCAGATTTTGAATGATCAAGATTTTATCAAGGACAATCATAGATAACATATAAAGAGTCCAGTTCAAACAAGCAAGCAAGACTATCAAGTGATAGCATATACTTAAGTATATATTTTAATTCAGTATTCCAATTATCATACATTCAATCACATTTTATCATTTACGAATTGACAATCCAGGTTTAATTTTTCACTAGGCTTTATTCTGATATTAGTATTAATATTATTTGAATTCAAATTATATCACAACACACAGTCATACTATATCTTAGCTTTAATGCACATAGATTACACAAGATTCAGTTTTGCACAGTCTTAGGATAATCACAATGACTTCACAGTTGACATAATCAATTAAGTTCATTTGTTGGATCTTTATACATATATCTGTCTATAATCATCATTCATAAGTTATCTTTCAAATTGCCATAACATATGTTGATTTTCAAAGAAAACACCGACTGCATTCAATTGTTTAGGTTTAGAGACAACTGAATCACACTTGATGATTACTTTAAATATCAATTTCGAATTGCACACAACTTTTCAAGCACATGCACAGCTCACATAAATCATACAAACACCTTTTGTGACGGCCTTAACCCCGGGGTCAGGGGTTGATGTCACTAAAATATAACAAACTACGAATATATACTACTAATTAAATATTATTATATAAACACGACCCCAAACCAAGATCTGATACATGTTCAAGTATTATTTAGGTTACAATACTACAACTAATTTATTCCACAACCCGACACTCCAACTTATTACAACAACTCATCAGACCTCATGGTCTGATACAAACTACCTTAGAGGAGCCGGGACCGGAGGGGGCTGACACTCTATTCTGCCATGGTCTGACTGGTCTTCTAGACATCTGCAACATATAAATACAAAACAACCTGCAAGGGTGAGCAATCAATTGCTCAACAGTACCACTACATGAATAACAAGTAAATCAGTGTATATAAAATAGTATAGGAACAGAATTCATAACTCGTTTACGAAAACAAGTAAAACGGGTATAAACTGGATATCAACAACTAGCATGCTTTATAAAAACGTATCATCAGTTGTGTGCTGTGTGAATACCAGAGTCCAATTTTAGCATGCTATATTCATTTATAAATCTACTGTTCCATTACAGGAAACCCTAAATCATCTTTTTCGTTACGGGAACTATTAAACCAAAATCAGATATATAATTGGACGAATCCTAGGGGCAGCTGATCAGTCTATCCCACCACAAACCTATTCAGGAACTCAGAGACTAGCTAGGTCTTTGTCACGCTGGACTAAGTGGTTTAAATAGGGCGCGCAACCGACTAGCCACTTACGCAAAACCGCTAGGCCGTCACGGGCCTCTTACATAACCATCCAATATCTGATCCGTTTTATCCAGTTTCCAAAATCAATTATACCTATCTCTTTTAAATAATTATATCACATCATACTTTCCAAAACCTTTCCAATTTTAACATCAGCCGGTTCTGCGTTAGGACGCTCTATCGGATCCACAATCTGATCTCCAATAACTAATAAAACATCATCGCGTTGTTGGTCCTCAACCTCAGGGTTCGGAGTTCCGCTACCATATACGATAACGAGCTACGCTTTTATCACAATATTTATAAGGGTTCCCATAAGGGTTTTAACTGTCAGTACTACGTTAGGTAGTCCGACCATGAACTTGGAAAAAGTTCTTATTATCTTAGTGAACTTATTATTTTAACGTCACATCATCTCTGAGGTTTATAACGCTTGGCTCTGATACCATTTCTGTAACACCCCCAAATCCAGGGTCGGGGATCCGGGTTGTCATGAGTTCCATTTCCCTTAATAATACTTAATCTTAATAATCAACCAACTACTGCGTACTGTGACCCCACAATATACACACATACCACAAGTTATAGTCTCAGAGGTGAATACCAAACAATAACACAAGTCATTTTATTCCACAATTATAAGTCATTACACCTCAAAAGGGTTTCTGAATAAATTTACATATTCTTTGCCATTATTACCATTCATAAATATACATAAGTCTGGTACATCAAAAGTTGAAAGCCTAGCCTATTGGTAGACCCTACCTCAGCTACAACGGCATAAACGCCTATAGGAAACTGCGGAACGTTTCCTATCCGCTCGCGAATTGGGAGCTTGATCCTGTTCATCTTGTCTATCTGTTGTTGTGTGATGAAAGAAGAAAGCAAGGGTGAACAACAAGCTCACCGAAATAATATGTATAATGATTAATAATATATGAGCATTCTCATAGTACTCATGAAAGTCTTGGTCAAGTAAAAAAATGAACCAAGTTTGATATCTTATCACGACCAAGTCGTAAAATATTCAATATATATGTATATATACTTTTGAAAATCTTGGAAGTCCTTTTCCATGCATGATATACACAGAGTTCCAGTTTATAACTGTATAAAAATATCGTTGCAAGGTGATCTCATATATCTAACCTTTTCTCAACGTTTTTGTGAAAATCTTTGTCATGCATAAGATAATCATTAACCAGATATAAGTTGAAAAGATGAAGTTACAAGATACTCCAATATACTTATATCTTTTCTGGATACTACTTGAACTACCACCGTTCAAGGTATCATCAGTTTCAAAAGTTCATCACATAGATGAGACTACAAGAAAAGACTTGAATATATTCAATCTTTGAAATATCATTATAAATAATGAAGTTACGAGATACTTCATTAGACCCGATATATATACACCTATATATATATCTCATACTTTTCTTGGAAACCTCTGTTATGAAAAATATAAACAGAGTTATAATATCCAATAAATTTGGAAAGAAGAAAACCTTGGCATAAACCTGATATCTTGCTGATCAGGCAAAGATACCAATAAGTAACCTTTTCTACTAGTAGATGGACGAATTCCCCACTGGTCATCACCCTGGCCGCATTAGGAACTATGTTGGACTGCCACTCAGTCACTTACGCATTGATGGACTCCCACTGAGCCATTTACACTTTCATGGACGCCCACGGAGCCCATGTTACTTATGCCGACTCAAATAGATGGACTTACTTCCCGAACGTTGGGCAAGTAATCAAAATGTTTTCTCAAAATAGCAACCTTGTTGCGAATATAAAATACACCACAGAGCCGGATCCCTCGAGTTTTGAGCGAGTATTTAAATCCCCTTTGAAAGGAAGATCTTAAATATAAAAATGAGTTTTGGGATCCGCTCTAACTTTCAAAATCATTTTGAAGACTCGAAAACATTTTTAAGAATGTTTGGAGTAATGCTGATTTAATAAAATAAATCAGTCCCGATATGTTGGAGAATATCTGAATATTATTATTTAAATAATATTCCCATAAAGGATAATCTTTATAAAAATAATTGAAGTAGAAGTTTTAAGACTAATACTTGAAATGAATAATAAATAACCAAAGATATACTTATACGAAAGTACGATCTTTATTTGAATAATCGAAAATAAGTTTGATTATCGAAACATTATTCTTTAATAAAATAAAGAATATTATTTAATAAAATAAGCAGAGTCATAATTCCTCGAATGAATATTCAAAATAATATTCATTAAATAAAACAAAGGGAGTCATAAGTCCTCGAATGAATATTCAAACTAATATTCATTAATTAAAATAAAGTTATCGAATAAACCTTATTCGATTAATAGTTTTGAAAACTATATCTATATATATAAATATATATATAATATACTCGGGAACATCGACTCCCAGTTTAGAAAATGTTCACCTTTGGGTCCCCTACACTAGGGGTATACGCAACTACTGATTATCTCTAGCATAGGTATTATGCAATTTATAAGCATTTAAATCAACAGTTAGATATCAATATTATGAAACAGGCATGCATATAAACCATATCAGCATGCTCTAATATATCGCAAGATTTGCTAATAACAATCATGCATCTATCACAAGATAATGCATATACATATATACATCACCACAACAGTATAACGGGTAGAAAACTTGCCTGAGTGTTCCCGGAATAGACTTAAGCTTACAATGGGTCCGGTAACCTATGAACAATAACATAATCTGGAATTAGACCACGGTCACTTAAGACACTAGTTTTTAACCACTTAGACCCTAACGTTCGCTTTTGCGCTTAGCGATTTACATAAGTCGCTCGAGTACCCTCGGCTCCACCATTTTTAATAAATTAACCGTTATAAATTTTAAGGCGATTCTTTCGCGAGTACTCTACCAACTGCCTAATCCACTTTACATAATTGTTTCATACTACAATTAGTCATTTAATGGCCTTAACCAAGGTTTCAAAGTAAGGCGAGGGGTAATGGTTCGTTCGCGAAATGCCGTTACTTAAAACGGTCGTTTCTCCTAAACCGTACATCGGATTCAAGCAAACCACATATCAAAACGAAGCTTACGACATAATCTAACTAAACATGGAAAAATAAAAGATTCAATAGTTAGATCTCTGTACCGAACACTAAGAATAAGCAGTTGTATGAAATTGGGCATTACGACGGCTATGTTTACGCGATTACCAAGTTTTAAACCACTCCAAACAACCACCATTCAACTCACAACCAACAATACAACCAACCCTCATCCAAACCTTACTACATCAGTCCCCAAACCTCAAGATTTTCCAATTTATACAACCCCACACATGAACTACTAGTTATACTTAAGTTTCATTAACTATAAACAAGATTTCAACATCCAAATCACTATAAATCCAATCCAAACTCTAAACACACAAGCATCATGCTTCTCATTTATTATAACCATCGAAACCATCGTAATACTCAAAGTAAAGTTAGGGTTTGGAGGTTTTATACCTTCCTTGGAGTGATTAGAGTAGCTAGAAAGTCTTAGGGAGCCTCCTACAAGCTTGATCTTTCCAAAGAAATCAAGAACACAAAGTTAGGTTTTGAAGTTTCTAAAGGTCAGATTGAAAGAACTGTCAAAACAAGGGTCTTACCATGCTTATTTGGACGAGACTATTGAAAAAGAGTTATAGGCCATCTCAATACCTTTCCAAAGAGCTATAGAACATACTATTTGAGTGAGTATTGAAGGAGATATGGTAGTTTGAAGTTGCTGCTCTGGTTTTGGCCGAGAGCTTTTGTTCTTGGAAAGCAAAAGTCAACTTCTAATTTGTGTTTTGTGATTTGTTTTGCCTTGGCTTGGTTGCTACCTTTTGTTTGTTAATTAAATTGTTACCATGGTAAAAATTGTGTGGCTCACAATCAACCAACCAATCCTTCCCACTTTGTCATGCTTATGTCATCTGCTTATGTCATCTTGTTACACTTGTCTTCCTCTTGTTGGTGTGATGACATCATCGTCCATTAACCTCTTTGATTAACCCCTAATTACTTGGCTAATGACCGCTGATCTGTTATATGGTTCGCTTAACTTTCGTTCTCGTTTATCGTTTGAGGGATCATACCCGGGATCTTATTACTTGGGTTCCCCTAAACCTTTCTCAATATTTTATATTCCTTTTATGATCCTCTCTTATAATCCTTGAATTAAATCCTTTTAATCATGTTACCTTATCCTCAATTCTTTCGGTATCTGGTGGATTTTCGGGAAAAATCAAAGTGTTCGAATTTGGATTCTTACGATCTTTACATACACTTATTTACTTTATGGAATACTAATACGATCTTAGAATTTCCATAACAGTACTCCTATATAGCGTGGTCTGATAATTTTCCTTAATCAGCATCATCAGCAAAAGTTATTAATCATCCGTGTTTCAAAAATTCCAAAAGTTGGGGTTATTACAACAGGGGATATGTAACTTAAAACGTTCTGTTCCAGTACGTAAATTAAATCAACAATTATTCATATATACTGAACTGTAAAAGATTTGTTCAGGGGTACTTGCCTTGCGAAGCTTTACAACTAACACTGGCTTGACCTTAGACCGACTTTAACTACTGAGTCCTTCGACTTGAACCTACAGAATCGAAACATCCTAGGTTAGGCGACCAGTTATGCTTGCCATATCCTCGCTAGACAATTACCCAACGTTAACGATTCCCGACTTGTACATATTCGTATAATATTGTACACGTAATAATAATATATGTAACAATCAGGGTTTGATTCGTATTTAAAAATAATTTTCAGAAAATTCGGACAACGACTCGTCTATTTATAGACCTACCTGTCGAAACATCAATCGACGTCAATTCCCGACAAATCCAATTCAAAATTTATAATCCAATACCACTTGTCACACAAGTATTTATTTATGTTCCGAAAATAATTTACCCAAATCGTTTTATTTATTTAAAATATTTAGGACTCAGATAAAAATCATCACCGTCCACCTTCCGCTCGTATAAATTCATCACGGACGGCGGCAAAATTTATTGGTGCCCGGAAATATTCGGGTGTCCGAATAAATTTCACCGATTATTAAAATCATTTTCGATGCGAATTAAATTTAATATCATGAAATATTAATCAATAATTTTTTGCACAAAAATTAGAAAATAATTAAAATTCCAAATTGCACAGCACACGCCAACACACGCCACAACCACAGACGACAACAATCAGTCGGAAAACTAAAAGAACGGCAAGCAAAATCAGGGGAAACGGGGACATAACCAAACCTAACACACACACACAGTTACCATATATAGATATGTATATATATATATATATACGCAATAGAATAGCAGAAACCAAGAGGCAGCGAAACCAATCGAAAAAGATGGCCCGAGAAACAGGCGGCAACCGGAGTACAATGAAGGAGGAAGAAGCAGAGAAGGGAGAGGAGGAGAGATTATGAGAAAATGAGGGAAAAGAGAGAAAGAAGAGATTAAAAGTGAGACTGTGAGATTGAACAGAGCCGAGGAACGAACAGGGGGTGGCATTTTGGGTATTAAATTTTTTTCTTTTGTTTGTTACAACTGCAACACGTGTCCACTAGATTGCTGAGAATGTGACATGTGTTATTAGAGATAAATATGGTCGTCCTGCAGCTCGGTTTATTCCGCCACTTGATTTTTGAAGAATAAACTTGCGGGTGATAATAATCCTTAAATTTACCAAAGTAGTTTTAAAATTTTATAAATATCCCGAAATTAATAAAACATGAATTTCGTAATTTTTAAATAAATTTTGAAACACAACTTAGACCCGCATTTAGCAATTAAATGAAACAACGCGCCGGTGATTTTAATCCCAAAAATCTCCAAAATAATTTTAAAATTCTCAGAATATTAGAAACTTTATAAAATATGAGTTTCGTAATTTTTGAGAAATTTTGGAATTAATTGCTGATTTTTCAATTAAATGCAATCAGAAAATCATTTAAAGAAAAATAATTAATGAAATATTGATTTGTAAATTTATAAAATCCCAAAAAAAAATTATTGAAATTATGAAATAAAAAACCATTTTAGAGACAATCCAAATATTTATAAAAATAAATTTGCCATAAAACCACTTTTAAAAGCGAAATAAAAAAAATAATAAGGTTCAACAATAATTGTGCGAATAATCCACATGAACCAATAATCAAACGTAGATAATAATAAATAAAGCACAACTGTCAGAATCAATATACACCTTCTTATTTAATTAGTTACAAAATAATTACACATTTAAATAATACAAAAATATACGAGTCGTTATACCCTTCCCCCTTAAAAAGATTCTGTCCCCAGAATCTTAACTAATTAAACAAGTGATAATATTTGTCAAACATATCTGACTCTAACTCTCAGGTAGACTCTTATACCCTAGGATTTCTCCAAAGTACTTTAACTATAAGGATAGACTTATTTCTAAGTACACGCTCCTTACGATCTAAAATCTGGATTGGTCGTTCCACATAGGACAAATCTGACTGAAGCTCAATCGGTTCATACTCAATTACTTGATTCGAATCAGAAATATACGGCTTCAATCTAGATACGTGAAACACATTATGAATATGATGCAATGGTGGCGGTAACGCTATCTCGTACATGACCTTTTCTATTTGCTTCAAAACTTCAAATGGCCCTATATACCTGGGGTTGAGCTTGCCCTTCTGACCAAATCGAACTAACCCTTTCCAAGGTGATACCTTCAACAATACCAATCAACCTATCTCAAAATTCATATCTTTCTGATGTAAATCCGCATTCTTCCTCTATATATCCTGGGCGGCTTTCAACCTTTCCCGAATCAATGCTACTGCATCTTTAGTCTGCTACACCAGCTCAAGTCCTAACACTTTCTTTTCTCCTACTTCGTTTCCATACAATGGTGACCTGCACTTACGTCCATATAAAGCTTCATAGGGTGGAATTCCGATGCAAACATGGTAACTGTTATTGTAAGAAAACTCAGTTAAAGGTAGCTGATCATCCAAGTTTCCCTTCAAATCCAAAGTACAAACCCTTAACATGTCTTCTATTGTCTGAATCGTTCTCTCACTTTGGCCATCTGTTGAGGATGATAAGTGGTGCTTGAAAGAGATATGTCCTAAGTCCAATCATATATGAGGATTTAGGAATAACTTTTATGTAATCTGTTTTTGATTTTATTGATATTAATAAAAGACTTGTTTTGTTTTTTATTGCGGGCTCTATCTATTTTAAGTGTTTAAATAAGATATACCACAGTTTAGAGTAAAGCTTTTTATGGATTGTGATGAGATCATAATAATGAGACCTAAAAGATGATAACTCTAAACTTAAATAGTTCCTGGTCGTAGGATTACTAACTGGTAATTAATAATCCGCAAAGATCGGTACATACTATGCTTGCTTCATTATGAAGGATGTCTGTTCTCATAGACATTTGTGTGGTGACACTATAGCTGGTATATAGATGCTTATTATAGAATAAGTTCACTGAACATGACTCACACAGCTGAACAACTGATGGAGTTCACTCACGTGTTAGCAGTTGTTCACATAGTGATAGTTGTACAAGTATCCTTAGACTTGAGGTTATCATAGTCATCTTGTGTACACTGAACTATGCTTTGGTTTATATCTTAGTCTCCAGGGACAATTATAAGGGCTCTACTGGGTATAGGAATTTGTACACGAAGATAGTGTATGATCAATAAAGGATCTACCCCTTCCAGTGAAGGAAGAGAATGTTCAATGATGATCCACTTATGCTAGTTCAGGAATCTCTGGCCAGAGTGAATGAAATTAGAAAGGAGTTTCTAATTTACATTAAATAGAACTAAGCATAGTGAATGGGAAAGCAAATGGTTAAATAAGATAGGCTTGACACAAGTTCCATGCCTTGTATTTAATCGTGACATTGCAGGGTAGAAGGAATTGATTGTACGGTAACTACTCACTGAATAGGTTCTTGGTATTCTAAGCAGTGAATTCGTATTATCCGGATAGTCGCGATATGCTGAGAAGTATCCCTCACGATGTAGAACGAATATGATTAATTTAATAATTAATCATATTTAATGAATTAGAGAATTTATATAAATAATGATAAAATAATTTTATTATTATTTATTTCTACTACCGGCTTAATATTGAACCTACAGGGTCACACCATAAAAGAGAATGATTTAATGGTGGAGGAATTAATTAATAATGGCTGGTAATTATTTATTTGTGAAATAAATAATTAATTAGCAGATTTAATAATTGATTAAATGAGATTTAATTAATTCTTAATATTATTAATTAATAATTTAATTTTGGAAATTAAATCAAGTGAGAGAATTATTTTTCTAAAGTGTTTAGAAAAGGGATTAATGATTAAAAGGTGTTTTAATTATTAGTTAATTGGTTAATAAGAATAATCAGTTAAAGGGTTAATAATAATAATATTTTATGGAAAATTTTCAGCTGAAAATTTTGCCTATAAATATACTATTATAAACCCTATTTGCCTCAACCCAAATAATTAACCCTAATTCTAAAGTAGAACAAGAGGGAGGCCACTAATTCTCTCAACCTCTTCCTCCTCCATCACATTGTACTCTTGGTGGATACCGGTGGAGTGCTTCACACTTGAGGAGCAGCTGTTAGGGATCTCCGCTCATCGTTCTTGGATCGCTATTAAAGACCTCCATCTTTCCATTAACGTAAAGCTTCTTAAGGTAAACATACTAAACTACGAATTAAATATTATTTTTCGCATGGATCCTGCGGAGGGTTTCGGTTTTTTTTTAAGATTTAAATTTACGTTTTCGTTGCGTTTATGTGCTAAAAACCCTTCAATGGCATCAGAGCTACTTGCGAAAAGTTTTTAATTCGTTTATGTGTCTAACTGTTTTCGATATATGAGCATGTACGTGATTCGCCATGATTTGATGTTGATATAATATGCTTATATATGTATGGTTTTGAATATATGATATTCATGTGAGTTGTATAATCATAAGATGATTATGTAATCTGTATATATACTGATATATACATGATTTATGTTTGTTCTAATTATGAGAATCATATTAGATACGGATTTTGAATTGGCTGCTGCAGATTTGCTGAAATCTGGGTCTGGTGTCCGATTTACGCAAATGAATACCCTATTCTATAGGTAAACGAGCGTCTGAACAAAACTGATAGCAAAAGCTGTCAATGACTCGTCTGTAAAGCGTTTGACGTCGTTTACTACCCGTAAACAGTGATTCTTGTTTTTCTGAATTGATTCTGATTTTTCTGATTTTTCTGATTTTTGTCATATTTTTTTTATGATTAGATCATGGATAATATGATATGTTAAGATCAGATTATGTGTTTTAACATGCTTTTATGTGTTGTATGAGCATGGTGGATGGTTATGGCCTTTCAACCTTAGTGTAATGGTTTTGGTTTTGGTTTTAAATACGACTTGCATGTCGTCAATCTTTGTAATCATAAATCTCGAATGTAACTCGAGTTATTCTTGTAAGTTCATTAGATTGGTTTTACTTTCAATCATGTAATGTAATTGAAGACTCAAGAAGGCTATCCAATGGAGGTGATACAAAGAAGAAGACGAGGCATACAAGTAGTCTAAACAAAGAAGAAGACTTATGTAATAAGTAGTTGTATTTATTTCCATCACCATATTAGATTGACCTTGATCTTTATCATTAGCTTGATAAAGATCACATAGGATGGGGCCATAACCAAACACATTTACTTTATTGCGCTTTACATTTACTTGTTTATTTAATTTTATATATGAGATATATGCATATGTTTACAATGCGATGATAGATTTAGGTGAACTTAAATCAATATAAGGCGTGCTCTAGAAAATCTAGAATAGGAATCGTTTCTTTCCTTAACAATAATATTATGAATACAATCATAAGATTCTTGTGTTTATGAAACACGTAATTAAATATGAATTTTCAATATTGAGAGAAAGGATGATTCTGTCAAAAGCAGATTTCTATCTGTAAGAAAGGGGTATTAAGTGACGCCTCTTGACAATGCTCCCCCCGATCTGGGAATCATCTGATTATCGATTATTGATTTGAAATATTTAATTTAAAAGGAAGAATCTCTTTATAATATGATTATGATTGTAACATGATATAATCCCTCTAAAATTAAATAATATCAAGTAGTAATTGGCCAATGACACAACGGGTTTGTGTCGGTCATAGCCTTCCAACATGGTAGAAAGTGGTTCTTATTTTTAAATCATTGTCGTTTCGTTCTACAGCCGAGGGCTTTGATTTCGAAATAAGAAATACTTGTCTATTACATAAAGATGTGTACATTGAATTAGAATCTAAAGGTCGGTACGTGCTACAGCCGTGGGCCGTTGGAGACTGATTCAATTGTAAAAAATGTTGGGTTAGACTTGACTTAGAATATTGAGTTTGTCGTGCCACAGCCGTGACTCAATTATTCAAGAGGCTAAAGTTATATTAGGGAATAGCATAAGATGTAATTGACAAGAGTTGTCTTCCTATTGAACATCACATGACGTTTCGTGCTACAGCCGAGGTTGTGTGATGGAATGTAGGATCCCTATTCCCACTAGCATTATGAATGCTTAATTTTCACTTAGGGGGTTGAATAAATTAGATAAACTAGTGGGAGACACTTATGAATAAAGACCCGATTCATATAGTATTTTGAAATAAAATTGAATATTTGCTAAATGTTGTTATGTGTTTATCATTTACAGATTTACTATATTCGTCATGTCTTCTACACCGTCACTCCGGAGCATACTAGATGCTCACAAGTTGACTGGTCCTAATTTAGCTGTTTGTTTTCACTGTAACAAGGTGGGGCACTGGAAGAGGAACTGCAAGGTTTACCTTGCAGAATTGAAGAAGAAGAAGGGTAGTGAGACTACCGCTTCTGATTCAGGTATGTTCAAGATCGAAGTTAATATGTCACTAAGTCAAATTTCTACTTGGGTATTAGATACCGCCTGTGGTTCTCATATTTGTAATTCGTTGCAGGGACTAAAGGGAAGTAGGACTCTTGAAGAAGATGAGGTGATTCTACGTATGGGCAATGGAGCAAGGGTTGTCGCCATATCTGTAGGATCATTTAGTTTATATATGCCTACGGGCAAGACTATTATTTTGAATAATTGTTATTACGTTCCCTCTATTGTGAGAAATATTGTTTCTATTCCTATGTTGGAATTGGATGGTTTTTCATTTATTATTAAGAATAATGAATGTTCTATTCTTAGTGATAATGTTCTTTATGGATGTGGTACTTTAAATAATGGTCTGTATGTATGTGACGTAGAGCATAATTTACTTCAGATTGAACAAACTAATAAAAGAAAAAGGGATGATGAAAATCTCACTTTCTTGTGGCACTGCAGACTTGGTCATATTAGTGAAAATAGACTGCGGACATTGCATAAGGAAGGGTTACTTGACCCCTTTGATTTTAAATCATATCCTACATGCGAGTCTTGTCTATTGGGTAAAATGACCAAATCTCCATTTAGTGGACATGGAGAGAGGGCTGCAGATTTGTTAGGATTGGTACACACAGATGTATGTGAACCAATGTCTACGCAAGCCATGGGTGGATTTTAATACTTCATTGCTTTCATAGATGATCGATCTAGATTCAGATATATGTATTTGATGAAACACAAGTCTGAAGCCTTTGAAAAGTTCAAAGAATATAAGTTTGAAGTGGAGAAACAAACCAAACATAGTATTATAACTCTTCGATCAGATCGAGGTGGTGAATACTTGAATGGAGAGTTTCTAGCTTATCTCAAAGAAAATGGTATAGTCTCCCAGTGGACTCCTCCATATACTCCACAGTTGAATGGGGTATCTGAAAGGAGAAATCAAACTTTGTTAGACATGGTTCGGTCCATGATGAGCTATGCGAATCTTCCAGTATTCCTATGGGTTTATGCATTGGAAACCTCAGCATATTTACTGAATAAGGTGCCTTCCAAATCTGTTCCTCAAACTCCATATGAGATATGGAAAGAAAGGAAATCGAGTCTTAAACACGTTAAGATTTGGGGATTTCCAGCTTATGTCAAAAAGTTGACCCAGATAAGCTGGAATCTCGATCCGTAAAATGTAATTTTGTGGGATATCCTAAAGAGACTTTGGGGTATTACTTTTACACCGATCATCGGGTGTTTGTCTCCAGACATGCTACCTTCTTGGAAAAGGAGTTTATCCTTGAAGGAAAGAGTGGGAGCAAAATTGAACTTGATGAAGTTCAAGAAGCACAAACTACTACGGATCAAGTGGAAACACCTGTTCAGACTGAACAACCTTCTGTAGAACAGCCCATTCGTAGGACAGGGAGAGTGTTTCGCCAACCTGAGAAGTATTATGGCCTTGTCATTGAGAATGGAAATGAGTTGTCAATCATTGATGATGACGATCCTGTGACCTATAATGAGGCTATGAGTAGTGTTGACTCAGAGAAATGGCATAGTGCCATGAAATCCGAAATGGAATCTATGTATACCAACCAAGTATGGACTCTGGTTGAGGCGCCTGAAGGTGTTAAGCCTATTGGGTGCAAGTGGGTATACAAGAGAAAGATTGGAGCAGATGGCCAGGTGGAGACCTATAAGGCCAGGCTCGTGGCAAAAGGATTCAAACAAAGGCAAGGGATTGACTTTGATGAAACCTTTTCGCCTGTAGCCCTGTTAAAATCAATTCGGATTTTGCTTGCGATTGCTGCTTACTACGACTATGAGATCTGGAAAATGGACGTGAAAATGGCCTTCCTCAATGGGGAACTTGAGGAGGAAGTGTATATGACACAGCCAGAGGGTTTTCTTTCCAAGGGAAATGAACACCTGGTGTGTAAGCTGCTGCGAACCATATATGGTTTAAGGCAAGCTTCTCGTAGATGGAACATCCGTTTTGATGAGACAATCAAAGAGTTTGGTTTTATCAAAAATATAGATGAACCATGTGTCTACAAGAAGGTTAGTGGGAGCGCGGTAACATTTCTTGTATTGTATGTGGATAACATACTTCTTATAGGAAATGATATACCGATGCTACAATCAGTCAAAGTATGGCTATCAAAGAACTTCACCATGAAGGACTTAGGAGAAGCATCCTACATTCTCGGTATGAAGATCTATAGAGATAGATCTATAAGAATGATAGGTCTTACCCAGGGTACATACATCCTGAAAGTGCTTAAAAGGTTTAGCATGGAAAACTCAAAAAGAGGTCTCATACCGATGAGCCATGGAGTGTCCCTTTCCGAAAAAAATGTCTCCTAAGACATCTGAGGAAAGAGAGCGTATGAGTAAGATTCCTTATTCTTCAGCAATAGGATCTATCATGTACATGATGTTGTGTACAAGGCCAGATGTTGCTTATTCAATTAGTGTGACGAGCAGATATCAGTCCAATCCAGGTGAAAACCACTGGAAAGCAGTGAAAAACATCCTTAAGTACTTGCGAAGGACTCAGGACATTTTTCTTGTTTTTGATGGTGAATCTGAGTTGAAAATAGAGGGTTATACTGACTCTAGTTTTCAATCAGAAAGTGATAGCAAATCCATGTCAAGGTACGTGTTTACTAGTTGACACACATAACAACGTAGCAGACCCACTCACAAAGCCACTTTCTCAAAGTCACTTTGATCGTCATAAAGACAAGATGGGTATTAGATACCAGAGTGATTGGCTTTAGTACAAGTGGGAGATTGAAAGAGATATGTTCTAAGTCCAATCAGGTATGAGGATTTAGGAATAACTTTTATGTAATCTGTTTTTGATTTCATTGATATTAATAAAAGACTTGTTTTGTTTTTTATTGCGGGCTCTATCTATTTTAAGTGTTTAAATAAGATATACCACTGTTTAGAGTAAAGCTTTTTATGGATTGTGATAAGATCATAATAATGAGACCTAAAAGATGATAACTCTAAACTTAAATAGTTCCTGGTCGTAGGATTACTAACTAGTAATTAATAATCCGTAAAGATCGGTGCATACTATGCTTGCTTTATTATGAAGGATGTCTGTTCTCATAGACATTTGTGTGGTGACACTATAGCTAGTATGTAGGTGCTTATTATAGAATAAGTTCACTGAACATGACTCACACAGCTGAACAACTGATGGAGGTCACTCACGTGTTAGCAGTTGTTCACATAGTGATAATTGTACAAGTATCCTTAGACTTGAGGTCATCATAGTCATCTTGTGTACACTGAACTATGCTTTGGTTTAGTTCTTAGTATTCAGGGACAATTATAAGGGCTCTACTGGGTATAGAAATTTGTACACGAAGATAGTGTATGATCAATAAAGGATCTACCCCTTCCAGTGAAGAAAGAGAATGTTCAATGCTGATCCACTTATGCTAGTCCAGGAATCTCTGGCCAGAGTTAATGAAATTAGAATCAGGAATCTATGGCCAGAGTTAATGAAATTAGAAAGGAGTTTCTAATTTACATTAAATAGAACTAAGCATAGTGAATGGGAAAGCAAATGATTAAATAAGATAGGCTTGACACAAGTTCCATGCCTTGTATTTAATCGTGACATTGCAGGATAGAAGGAATTGATTGTACGGTAACTATTCACTGAATAGGTTCTTGGTATTCTAAGCAGTGAATTTGTATTATCCGGATAGTCGCGATATGCTGAGAAGTATCCCTCACGATGTAGAATAAATATGATTAATTTATTAATTAATCATATTTAATGAATTAGAGAATTTATATAAATAATGATAAAATAGTTTTATTATTATTTATTTCTACTACCAGCTTAATATTGAACCTACAGGGTCACACCATAAAAGAGAATGATTTAATGGTGGAGGAATTAATTAATAATGGCTGGTAATTATTTATTTATTAAATAATTAATTAATTAGCAGATTTAATAATTGATTAAATGAGATTTAATTAATTCTTAATATTATTAATTAAGAATTTAATTTTGGAAATTAAATCAAGTGAGAGAATTATTTTTCTAAAGTGTTTAGAAAAGGGATTAATGATTAAAAAGTGTTTTAATTATTAGTTAATTGGTTAATAAGAATAATCAGCTAAAGGGTTAATAATAATAATATTTTATGGAAAATTTTCAGCTGAAAATTTTGCCTATAAATATACTATTATAAACCCTATTTGCCTCAACCCAAATAATTAACCCTAATTCTAAAGTAGAACAAGTGGGAGGCAACTAATTCTCTCAACCTCTTCCTTCTTCATCATATTGTACTCTTGGTGGATACCGGTGGAGTGCTTCACACTTGAGGAGCAGCTATTAGGGATCTCCGCTCATCGTTCTTGGATCGCTATTAAAGACCTCCATCTTTCCATTAACGTAAAGCTTCTTAAGGTAAACATATTGAACTACGAATTAAATATTATTTTTCGCATGGATCCTGCGGAGGGTTTCGGTTTTTTTTAAGATTTAAATTTACGTTTTCATTGCGTTTATGTGCTAAAAACCCTTCAATGCTCATATTTAACATAGTTCCAAGACACTCTTGAAATTTAGTCCAAAACCTTGAGTTGAATCTTGGGTCTCGGTCTGATACGATGGATACAGAAGCTCCATGCTTGGTTACTATTTCATCCAGATACATTTTAACTAACCTTTCCAAGGAATATCTTTCGTTGATAGGGAGGAAATGTGCTGACTTGGTCAATCTGTCGATGATTACCCGGATAGCATCATGATTTGACTTCATCTTTGGCAATCCTATACGAAATCCATTGCAATCTCTTCCCATTTCCACTGTGGAATCTCCAAGGGCTGCAACAATCCACTTGGCCTTTGATGTTCTTCCTTTACCGTCTCATGTGACATTTGCTGACCCAATTTGCAATCTCCTTCTTCATTCCTGGCCACAAGAAATTCTTCTTCAAGTCTTGATACATCTTAGTACTTCCGGGGTGAATAGAGAACCTAGAATTATGGGCTTCTCGTGAAATCTCATTCTTCAATTCAGTCACATTAGGAATCCATATTCTTGAAGAAAACCTGAACATACCCTTGTTATTCCTTTGAGTACAAACTTCTTCTCCAGTCAAATTATCCAATCCTTTATTCATAACTTCCTCTTGATATTTCCTTATTCTTCCCATCAATTATGGCTAAAGAATGATTTCATACAATTGCTCTTTATTACCTTCTGTCACTCGAACTTCAACTTCCAGCTTTTCCAATCCCTTACTAGTTCTTCAGAAACCTTAATCTCATTCAATCTTTCCCTCCTGCTTAGAGCATCTGCTACCACGTTGGCTTTTCCCAGATGATAGTTGATGGAACAATCGTAATCCTTAATCAGCTCCAACCATCTTCGTTGTCTCATGTTCAAGTCCTTCTGGGTGAATATATACTTTAAGCTTTTATGATCCATATAGATATCGCACTTCTCTCCGTACAAGTAATGCCTCCACAACTTTAACGCGAACACTATTGCTGCTAACTCCAAGTCATGCACTGGATACTTCTGCTCATGGGGTTTTAACTGCCGGGACACATAGGCAATAACTTTATCATGTTGCATTATCACACCGCCTAAACCTTTCAGAGAAGCGTCACTATAGATCACAAAATTTCCTGTTTCATCTGGTAATGCTAACACAGGTGCTGTCACTAATCTCTTTTTCAACTCCTGGAAACTTTCTTCACATTTCTTGGTCCAAACAAACCTTTCATTTTTCCTGGTCAGCTTGGTCAATGGAGTTGTAATCTTGGCAAAGTCCTTCACAAATCTTCGGTAGTAGCCTGCCAGTCCAAGAAAACTTCTAACTTCTGTCAGAGTCTTCGGTTGTTCCCATCTGGATACAGCTTCAATATTCACGGGATCCACTTTAATACCATCCTTACCCACTATATGACCCAAAAACTGAACTTCATCCAACCAAAATTCAAATTTTGAAAACTTGGCGTCCAACTGCTTTTCTCTCAGCCTTTGCAGAGCAATTCTTAGGTGTTCGGCATGGTCGTCTTTAGTCTTTGAATATATGAGGATGTCATCAATAAATACAATAACAAACTTATCCAAGTAGTCCTTATACACTCAGTTCATTAAATCCATAAAATTTGCTGGTGCATTAGTCAATCTAAATGACATCACTAAGAACTCGTAATGTCTATACCTAGTTCTAAATTCAGTCTTCGTATATCTTCAGGCTTGATTTTCAGCTGGTGATAACCCGATCTTAAGTCAATCTTTGAGAAGCAGCATGCTCCTTTAAGCTGGTCAAACAATTCATCAATCCTGGGTAGAGGATACTTATTCTTGATGGTTAACTTATTTAGTTCCCGATAATCAATACACAACCTCATGCTTCCGTCTTTCTTCTTTATAAATAATACTGGTGCGCCCCACGGGTATACACTTGGTCTAATTACCCCTTTATCTAAAAGTTCCTGAAGTTGCTTAGCTAGTTCCTTCATTTCAACTGGGGCCATACGATAGGGAGCCTTTAAAACTGGTTCCGCTCCCGGTATTAGGTCGATAGAAAACTCAATCTCATGATCAGGTGGTAATTCTGGAAACTCATCTGGAAAATCATTCGAAAATTCACTAACTATTGGAATCTCATCCAGATTAGGTACCTTTTTCTCAGTGTTTACAATATGGGCTAAGTACGCCTCACATCCTTGTCTCAATAGTCTTCTTGTTTTCAGTATCGAGAAAATTTCTTTTCCTGTTTCTGTTCTTGGTAAGTTATTCTGACATTAACTTCTAAATACAAAAAAAAATTCTTTTTCTTATAGTCAATATTTGTCTTATGCTGGGACAACCAATCCATACCTAGAATCACATCAAATTCTCCTAGCTCGAAGGGTATTAGGTCCGATGAAAAGGAATGCTTGCAAATTTCTAATTGACACCTAGGACAAAATTAATTTACTGAAACTTTATCCTGATTGTCCACTTCTATGGTCAAGGGCTCAGCTAAATCTTCCAACATTAAATCCATTTTACTTACACATTCTTTCGATATAAAGGATTTAGACGCTCCTGAGTCTAACAAAACTTTAACAGGCACGGAATTAAGAGAAAGCGTACCTGCAACTACATCCAAATCCTGAGCATTATATCTCTTGGTCATCTTGAAGGTTCTGGCTCTTGATGTGCTGGTTGCCGGTCCTTGAGATACACTACCTCCTACGCTGCTCTGAGTAGAGACCTTACAGATTCTGGAAATGTGTCCAACCTTACCACACTTAAAGCAGGTAACTCCGGGGTTCCCTGAATTACACTCTGATGCATAATGGCCTTTTTGATCACACTTAAAATAATGGACATCCTTTCTGCATTGACCACTATACTTCTTACCACATGACTCACATTCCATGATTGGCTTGGTTGACTGAGCTGGGGTAGAGGCAACTGAGGTGACACCAAAACTAATCTGGGAAAAACCTTGTCTCCTGAATCTCTTGTTCCTATTTCGGCCAAATTTCCTTGGGAACTTCGGACTGGACTCTTCTCGATCCACCTTATCAGTACCACTATCAAACTTCCTCTTCCTATCACTTCTCTCCTTGGAGGCCAACTTCTGATCACTTTCAATCACTAGGGCGGCCTGAACTACAGAGGTAAACATCTTGAGCTGTAAAGCCACCACTCCACTTTGAACTTCAGGCTTCAATCATTGTTGAAACCTCCTTGCTTTCTGAATCTCAGTACTCACATATCCAGGGGCTAATCGGGCCAATTCCGTAAACTTGGCCTCATATTCAGCCACACTCTTCTCACCTTGCTTCAATTTCAAAAACTCCACTTCCAATTGATTCTGCAAACAATCCGGAAAGTACTTCTTTAGGAACAGCTCCGTAAATCTGGTCCAAGAAACAGGACCCTCTCCTTCTAGCGCACGCGTGGATTCCCATCAAATATTTGCTTCACCCTTGAGAAAATAACTAGCATAATCCGTTTTAGAATCATCACTGATTAGAAGGCAAATGCCTTCTCCATTTTCTTAAGCCAAACTCTAGTGGCAATCAGGTCTACCTTGCCCTTAAACTCTGGGGGTTTAAATGACTAAAAGGACCTGAAACTAACAGTTTGGTTTGGCTCTCTCAGCTGGGGTTGCTGCTGAAGCTGCAACTGTTGTTAGATTTGTTGGTGTTCTTATTGTACGAATGGATGATGTTATTGCTGTTGTTGTTACTGTTGTTGCAGAAATTGCTGTTGTTGCTGCTGCTGGAATTGTTTTTGCTGCTGAGCCATCTGATTAGACTGTTGGCACAACAAATCTAGCAATCCACCCATGGCTGGGCCCCCATAAGAGTTTTTGCTAGAGGAATTGGACGGGATATTCCTCTTGGGAGGCATTCTCCTGAAATACAACAAAAAGGTTTTATATGAAAATTATGCCCCTGGGAAGCAACATTTTTATACATCAGGAGAATACTGCCACAATAAAATATTTCCCTCCTTATCTACTTGGGGTGCACCCACGATGCATAGCTAAATTTAACAAAACCAGCAACAAATACAACAATAACAGTAACAGTAATAACAACGGTGCAAAGAAAATGAAAACCAACAACAACTGTATATATAAAAAGAGAATTACAGTACAACAATAGTACAAAGATCCATCCAACAACTGCAATGCGATACTAGAAATATAACCGAGTACACAACAAAATTGGCTGTTATAGCAGCCTCCGCCTACTACAAACTATAACAATATAATATACATATATAAAGGAAACATATAGAACTCCTGCAACCCAACTCTGAGCTATGTACCTCACTGCGGCAACTCTGATCTAAACACTTCCACTGCCACTAATAGATCCTAACTCAAACACCAACCAGTTCACCAGATTCTGGTACTGAACAGCCCTGAACTCTGAACTAATAAAATGGTCAATGAACCTAGCTCTCTCCATAGTAGTCTGAGTCAAGGATCGCACTCGTGCATGAACAGCGGGTGAAAGGGCAGGGATGCCCTGAAAAGGTCCAACTGGTATCTGGTCAAGCTGTACGGCTAGCCCCGGGCTCTGCTCTCTAATGTAAGACTGGTTCATCGCTCGGTGAACATGGTAGGGCATCAGGGAGGAAGCACCTGAAGGAACAGATGGAAGGACTGGAGGTCTCGATGAGGAAGAACTAGGACCACAGCCTGGAGGGAAGTCCCTAACAGCAGACACTGACCTCTGTACCCAACGAGGATGGGCACTAGGTCCTGACATGCCTCCTGATGCAAATGGAGGAACTGGTGGGGGAGGCAAGGGAGTCTCCTCAGCTATAACGTCTAAAGTCCTCTCAGAGTCTGAACTATCCGAATCTGATCTGTTCTCCCGGGATGGAGAACTGGAAATCACTATGGGCCACTGCCAACAATATGAATATATAGGAAAGACACAACAAGGTTAATGCAGTTCTATCAAAACATCAATAGATTCTAGGGTAACGCCGTCAGAACCCTCGACTGACCCTTAGGGTTGCTCCTCTAAATGAGTTGTTGACTCATACTTTAGGACACACTTGTTAGGTCCCGAATTGTCGTAGAAGGGGTGGGGGTTGAATACAATAATCAATAAATTAAAAATTCTTCCGAATCATTAGCGGATATAGATTTAGTGCTCGGTTAGTGGTTTCGTGTTCTTGAGAGGAATAGTATTTCGAACGATAAAAACAAGGAACACAAGATATTCGGGGAAATATATATTCGTATATAAATCCTCGAGGGGTGTTGCTACACTCTGGTAAATAAATTAACCGGCTACAATCTAAGAACAACAAAGTTCCTAGCTACTACAAAGATTTACAAATCAAATCCTATACAATGATTTAGCTTTTGTTTGTACTAGATTTAATTATCGGGTAATGATTATAATGCCTCTATGAATATACAAGAATTAAATCGGGCATTATAATGTTACTCCGGTGAGAAGTTAAACGGATATACAAAAAGCTTGAGCTTCTCTGTAAATCTTTGTTGCCATTTCACTACTCTTAATTGGTACTATATCCGATAGTCCAACACGAACTCGATATGAGCTCAAACGTCCTCATATAGCTATACACACTCCTACACACTCTCGTTTCTAATTTACTATAACCTCAGCTCTGATACCAATCTGTAATGCCCCCAAATCCGGGGTTAGAGGATTTGGTCGTCACTATGAAACCTCAATCCAAAATACCATGTTAAATTAATAAATAAATGGCAGCGGAAGATTTTTAGCATCTATGACCCCAAACTAATCCAAGATCTTTTAAGGTTACAGTTCTAGAAACAAGAATTCCAAATTCCACCAATAAAATTTTCACTTTCTTTTATAACTCTTTTCAACAAATTCCCGTTCAATACTAACCCCCTAGTATAACTTCGAAAAGAAGTATACTAGGCCTAACTATTAAATAACACAATTATAATACAATGTAAAATAAACAACTTTATAAAATAAAACTTACACCAGCCCGCAAACCCTGGAACAATCACCTTCCAAAAGCTTCTTCTTTGTTTCCTCGAATTACGCGGCTAAAGAGCGCAAACTAATCCTCACTGGAGGTTAAATTTAAAAACAGGCAAGTATGAGTGGAAGAAACGCTCAGCAAGATCATTATAGCGAATATAGAATAGTTTTGATATAAAGCCGACATCTGCATTAGAGCAGAACATTTAAAATCATAATTGCTGAATCAAAAAAATTTAGTTGAGGAACCCCAGAATTAATTCCTTAATTGTATTCAAAACCATTTTGATATTTTTGAGCGAAATGCTTCAGCAATACTTTGAATCTTGACGAGAATAAAACTTGTAAAACATTGTTTAAGGAAATATCGTAAACCACAATAACTTGAAACAATGGTTATGGATTGAATCATAAACTTTACTCAAAACCGAACTGTTGAATTTAATACTTATTTTGTTGTCATATCAAATTAGATATCAATACGAACTTTGATGCTCGCAACATCCAATACTGAAGTCAACATCAATCATCTATACTAATACCACCTTTGATATTTAACAACAACGTAAGTATCAGCATAAATCAGAATCTGAATCAAAACTGCATTTTACCATTATTCCAAAACAGAAACAGTTGATAAATCATTTATTCTATGATTATCAAAATAATAAAGAAATTTAAATATCAATTTAGATTGGAACCAATTATATTTCATGATGTTCCGATGATCAGTCGCGAAACAACATCGGTATCCCGCAGCCATACCGTAAGTATAGGTACTACCCGTATCCCGCAGCCATACGGTACCTATAGGGCGCCAGAAAAGGCATAACAAGCTTTGAAGGATATTACAGCTGGACCGATATCTCGATCACCTACGCTGTAACCAGTAACCAGTAATCATTCCAATCTTAAAAACCTTTTTATTGAAAAAGGAGCCGAATCAATGGACATCCTAAATAATTTTATTCCCCCATTCACTTGGGCAGGAATACTCGCAACAAAATCATCTTTCTCAAAATCCAAAACATTTATAAATCCAGTAATTTGATAAGTAAAATCACTTAGCTATTCTGAACATAGAATAGCAGAAGAATACTTGCATAAATAGAATCATTAAATTCAGCGATATGTAAACCATTTATCTATTACAAACTGAATAGGGAAAGCAATACTTGCATGAAAATATTTAAAATAAATATCACTTGAACAATAAGTGATGATGGGAATACTTGCCTTTAGTTTTTAGCAGTTAGTCACACTCGTATAGACGCATTTATCTCAGTCTGGCATCTCAAGTCATCACCGTCTTTTACTTCGCTAAATCTCTAATATGCTGATCAACTCGAATGATCCGTATCTAGAATTAAAAAATTCAACTTTAATCATCTAATCGATAATTACTTGTCGAACTGCATGTCAAAATCCTATCGTCTACCCATACGATAGCCCACACATAATTATAACAGTCAAACACAAGAATTCTGACTCACATACACACGTAATTCACATAATATATAAACATGTAAGCACATAATCCACGTATCACATAATTCATATCACATATGACTCGGTTCGTCAAAAGGTTCAACTCGGTACATTTAAAACTGAAATCGGGTTAAAAATACGATTTTTCGATCAACACTCGACTCAGAATGACTTGTAAAACAAGCGACATTTCGAAACAAAAGAATTTGGGTCTTGAAAGTATTTTTATTGAAAGCGGAATATTTTTTCAAAGTCTATACGCGTTCGTTTCGTATTAAAAGGACGAACGGTTAATTTATTACGAATAAAATAAGAATTAAATGGAAATAAATGAATTAATAATAATATTAATTGATTTTTAAATACCAAAGTATAATTTTTAAAAGCTTAAAAAACATTTTTTAGGAATTATATGTATTAATTATAAATAATGGTATTTTATTTAACTATTTATAAATAAAATTAATTGATTAAATGAATTAATCAATTAATTGAATCTATAAATAATCAATTAAAATAAATTATAAATAATTAAAACAAATATGGATTTTTGAAAATAATAAAAGAAATAAATTTTTAATATTTAAAAAAAACTATTCAGTTAATTATTAAATAATTAACCAAATTAAATGTAGAATTTAAAATGATTTTTAGAAATTAAAATAAAGAATTTTAATTTAAACTAAAAAGAAACTGCAGAAACATGTTTCAGGGCTGGGTCACCTTCAACCTTGGATCAAACCAAGGTTTGGGGGATGAACTTGGCCGGAGCTGCCAAGAACATCGCCGGAGATCTGGAAATTCCCAGAATCCGGTCGATTTTCTGGCAACTTCCGGTCGAGTCCAATCGGCCCAAAACACCACGGTTCGAACCCGATTTTCAGCTGGAGTCGCGAGCAACCCTCCCAGAAACACGAATACAGGAATAACACGGGCAACCAAGCATCCATGGTCGTTCTCCGATCCAAAAATTCAAGCAAGAACATGAAATTCCAGCCAAAAACGAATTCGGCCGTTACTTAACCAAATTTGATGATTAATAGTTCAATTTAAAGCTAGTGAGTCATACAATCTAATTAAATCATTAGTATCATCAATAGATTAACCATCACATCAAAACATTGAAAACAAAAATGGGTAAAATCCCAAAACTCGACTATATCATTTCAGGAATCAAACAACACAAATTTATAATCAATTCGACTGGAAATCATCATCTTAAGCTATTTGTAATATCAGAATCATCAAACAACCCTTCCATAATCAAAAACGAATTCAAGCAATATACTTGAAAAATTGACTTTAATCAATAATCTATCTTACTTAATAAAATTGGTACTAAAATGACGGGCTCGTTGAGAGGATTGTTTTGGTATGTAGAGCGTCAACAGTGGATCCCTGAATCTTCCAAAATCATTGAATTTGTGTTCTTGAAGAAATTTTACCCCCAATTTTGTTCTTGGCTTTTATTTTTAATGAATTAAAATGAAATAAAATAAACAATTTAGGCTATTTATATTTTTAAGAAATTAAATACCCCAAAATCAATTTAGGGTGTTTTTATCCCCTAATAAAATAATTAGGCCCAAAAATACTTATTACCGGGAATAATTTTGAAAACGGTAAATAGAAAATTTGTATCAAAATTTTTGAAAATTCACGAATAATTCAAAAATACGAAAACGCGAGATATTTGAAATACATATAATTTTATAAAAATAAAAACACAGATTTTGTAGGGTTTGACGTCTCGGTGGGGTCCCGGTCAATTTATTTTCGATAAACAAAAACGATACTTAAATTAACCGAAAAACTCGAACACGTATAAAATACATTCAACACACATAAAATGAGATAAAACAAATAACGCAAATAAACACACGCCTAAATTACGGATCAATTCATTTAAAACACATAACCAGTATCTCATTGGATCATAGCGGATCCGAAAATAGATTACTTAACCGCTAAGTAACTATAAAAACGATAAAATTTAATACCAGATTTGGATAATTATCAAAACCGGACTTCTAATAAAACACCCTAGAAGAAAATAATGTAAAATATCCCGTCTCTAGAGAATACGGGTTTTATTGATTTACCGAAATGATTATCGTATCAAAAATTATACGCCGGGACGCGTACGGGTCAAATCGTAATCCAGATTAAAAAAGTTAAAACACGAAAAATGTCCGGAATTACCAGATTAGGATAGGAAAGAGTTTTTGGAAGAGTTTCGGGTTATAAAACGTAAAAACAGTTGAAGTTGGACGATTCTCGGCTTTATAAAATAGTTCTATAATTACTCAGAAAATAATTTATAATTCATAAATCATTATAAAATCATATAACACTCCCAAAATTACCAGAAAAATACCATAATTATCTATATTTTAATATACACATTTAAAAATTAAAATATTCAAATAATATTATATATAAACATCCCAACATCAATTCCAGTTATCATATAATTTACTAAAATTCACATAAAATCATATAAACAATTCTAAATAATAATAATAATAATATTTGAAAATATGGGATATTACAATCTACCCCCCTTATAAGGATTCCGTCCTCGGAATCAGCAGAAGAGAGCACTAGGGATCTTCTAGCCAACTTTCCATTCTCAAATAGTCTCAATTTTCCAAAATCTCGAATAAATCTTGTATTCCCTGTATAATAAAACTTTTACAGGAGCTTCACTGTGCACCACTGTTCCATCCACATCTTTTGACCAATTCCTCAATAGAATTTCTTTTACTACTTGCGAGAAAAAGAGTAGAGAGAAAGATAAAGAGAAAGAAAAAGAAAGAGAGATAGATAGAGAGAGAAGTAAAGAAACAAGTTGACTTCGGTATATGCCACTGATATTATAGCCGCATTGCAGTCCATTGTTGCTCTTGGTAATCCCATCACATAACCATGCTTTGACTTGACCAGGATAACTCAGCAACTTGATTGGCATACCTTCGAATGTTGGAAATGATAAAAAAACATGGAGTTTCAAAAAGAAAAGAATTTGATACCATAACGAGACCAAAATTTAAATTTGAGAAAAAGTATTGTTGAAATAAAAGAACAACTAAGAGATCAATATGATCAAATGAACTTGGTATTGCGTGCCCAAATTAAGACACTACTAAAGGTTGTTAACCTTCATGTATTCACAATACACACAAGTGATGGCATCCCATCCAACTCCTATCACACAGACATGTATACCTTGTGTCCCCTATAGTTAGGGTTGTTCATCTCAGTTAGAATAAAAGAATATTAAAGGAATCCAAAATCAAATGAATAAAACTAAAAAGATTTCAAAGTTGATATTTTTGAAGGAAAATGAAATCCAGAAAACAAGATTCTGGCATAAAATGATTAAAGGAGTGTTAGAGAATATATCCTCTAACAGATACTTCTTTTTGAGAGATGATAAAAGAATTTATAGAAAGAGAAGGTATTGCTAAGGTCTTAATACTTATCTTCTGTTTGAACTCTTCTGTTGACTCGCCATCCGATTCTAGACACTTTTTCATGTTGCAAGGATATCGAAAATCTTCATCGTCGTTAAATCGTAGTAGCCTCTGAAGATTCCATAATAGACGTTTGTAGCTTCCCGGAGTTCCATCCAGCTCAGCATAATCATCTCAAACGAATCTGCCTTATCTTAACTTAATTGGTACTATATCCGATAGTCCAACATGAACTCGATATGAGCTCAAACGTCCTCACATAGCTATACACACTCCTACACACTCTCATTTCTAGTTTACTATAACCTCAGCTCTGATACCAACCTGTAATGCCCCCAAATCCGGGGTCAGAGGATTTGGTCGTCACTATAAAAGCTCAATCCAAAATACCATGTTAAATTAATAAATAAATGCCAGCGGAAGATTTTTAGCATCTATGACCCCAAACTAATCCAAGTTCTTTTAAGGTTACAGTTCTAGAAACAAGAATTCCAAATTCCACCAACAAATTTTTCACTTTCTTTTATAATTCTTTTCAACAAATTCCCGTTCAATACTAACCCCCTAGTATAACTTCGAAAAGAAGTATACTAGGCCCAACTATAAAATAACACAATTATAATATAATGTAAAATAAATAACTTTATAAAATAAAACTTACACTAGCCCGTAAACCCTGGACCAATCACCTTCCAAAAGCTTCTTCTTTGTTTCCTCGAATTACGCGGCTAAAGAGCGCAAGCTAATACTCACCGGAGGTTAAATTTAAAAACAGGCAAGTATGAGCGGAAGAAATGCTCAACAAGATCATTATAATGAATATAGGGTCATTTTGATATAAAGCCGACATCTGCATTAGAGCAGAACATTTAAAATCATAATTGCTGAATCAAAAAAATTTAGTTGAGGAACCCCAGAATTGATTCCTTAATTGTATTTAAAACCATTTTGATATTTTTGAGCGAAATGCTTCAGCAATACTTTGAAACTTGATGAGAATAAAACTCATAAAACAGTGTTTACGGAAATATCGTAAACCACAATAACATGAAATAATGGTTATGGATTGAATCATAAACTTTACTCAAAATTGACTACTTATTTTGCTGTCATATCAAATTAGATATCAATACGAACTTTGATGCTCACAACATCCCATACTGAAGTCAACATCAATCATCTATACTAATACCACTTTTGATATTTAACAACAACGTAAGTATCAGCATAAATCAGAATCTGAATCAAAACTGCATTTTACCATTATTCCAAAACAGAAACAGTTGATAAATCATTTACTCTATGATTATCAAAACAATAAAGAAATTTAGATATCTACTTAGATTGGAACCAATTATATTTCATGCTGTTTCCGATGATCAGTCGCGAAACAACACCGGTATCCCGCAACCATACTGTAGATATAGGTACTACCCGTATACCGCAGCCATACGGTACCTATAGGGCGCCAGAAAAGGCATAACAAGCCTTGAAAGATATTACAGCTGGACCGATATCTCGATCACCTACGCTGTAACCAGTAACCAGTAATCATTCCAATCTTAAAAACCTTTTTATTAAAAAAGGAGCCGAATCAATCGACATCCTAAATAATTTTATTGCCCCATTCACCTGGGCAGGAATACTCGCAACAAAATCATCTTTCTCAAAATCCAAAATATTTATAAATCCAGTACTTTGATAAGTAAAATCACTTAGCTATTCTGAACATAGAATAGCAGAAGAATACTTGCATAAATAGAATCATTAAATTCAGCAATATGTAAACCATTTATCTATTACGAACTGAATAGGGAAAGCAATACTTGCATGAAAAGATTTAAAATAAATATCAGTTGAACAATAAGTGATGATGGGAATACTTGCCTTTAGTTTTTAGCAGTTAGTCACACTCGTATATACGCATTTATCTCAGTCTGGCATCTCAAGTCATCACCGTCTTTTACTTCGCTAAATCTCTAATATGCTGCTCATGCAGTGCTGCATCCCAATATTCCACACTACTCAACTTTAGTCTTCATCCATTCCATCTAGCCCTGATCAACTCGAATGATCCGTATCTAGAATTAAAACATACAGCTTTAATCATCTAATCGATAATTACTCGTCGAACTACACGTCAAAATCCTATCGTCTACCCATACGATAGCCCACACATAATTATAACAGTCAAACACAAGAATTCTGACTCACATACGCACGTAATTCACATAATATATAAACACGTAAGCACAAAATTCACGTATCACATAATTCATATCACATATGACTCGGTTCCTCAAAAAGTTCAACTCGGTACGTTTAAAACTGAAATCGGGTTAAAAATACGATTTTTCGATCAACACTCGACTCAGAATGACTTGTAAAACAAGCGATCTTTCGAAACAAAAGAATTTGGGTCTCGAAAGTATTTTTATTGAAAGCGGAATATTTTTCTGAGACTATACGCGTTCGTTTCGTATTAAACGGACGAACGGTTTATTTATTACGAATAAAATAAGAATTAAATGGAAATAAATCAATTAATAATAATATTAATTGATTTTTAAGTACCAAAGTATAATTTTTAAAAGCTTAAAAAACAATTTTTAGGAATTATTTGAATTAATTATAAATAATTGTATTTTATTTAACTATTTATAAATAAAATTAATTGATTAAATGAATTAATCAATTAATTGAATCTATAAATAATCAATTAAAATAAATTATAAATAACTAAAACAAATATGGATTTTTAAAATAATAAAAGAAATAAATTTTTAGAAATTTAAAAAAAAATAATTCAGTTAATTATTAAATAATTAACCAAATTAAATGCAGAATTTAAAATGATTTTTAGAAATTAAAATAAAGAATTTAAATTTAAATTAAAAAAAAACTGCAGAAAAATGTTTCAGGGTTGGGTGACCTTCAACCTTGGATCAAACCAAGGTTTGGGGGATGAACTTGGCCGGAGCTGCCAAGAACATCGCCGGAGATCTGAAAATTCCCAGAATCCGGTCGATTTTCCTGCAACTTCCGGTCGAGTCCAATCGGCCCAAAACACCACGGTTCGAACCCGATTTTCGGCTGGAACCGCGAGCAACCCTCCCAGAAACACGAATACAGGAATGACACGGGCAACCAAGCATCCATGGTCGTTCTCCGATCCAAAAATTCAAGCAAGAACTTGAAATTCCGGCCAAAACCGAATTTGACCGTTACCTAACCAGATTTGATGATTAATAGCTCAATTTAAAGCTAGTGAGTCATACAATCTAATTAAATCGTTAGTATCATCAATAGATTAACCATCACATCAAAAAATCGAAAACAAAAATGGGTAAAATCCCAAAACTCGACTATATCATTTCGGGAATCAAACAGTACAAATTTATAATCAATTCGACTGTAAATCATCATCTAAAGCTATTTGTAATATCAGAATCATCAAACAAGCATTCCATAATCAAAAACGAATTCAAGAAATATACTTGAAAAATCGACTTTGATAATCTATCTTACTTAATGAAATTGGTACCAAAATGACGGGCTCGTTGAGAGGATTGTTTTGGTATGTAGAGCGTCAACAGAGGATCCATGAATCTTCCAAAATCATTGAATTTGTGTTCTTGAAGAAATTTTACCCCCAATTTTGTTCTTGGCTTTTGTTTTTAATGAATTAAAATGAAATAAAATAAACAATTTAGGCTATTAATATTTTTAAGAAATTAAATACCCCAAAATCAATTTAGGGTGTTTTTATCCCCTAATAAAAAAATTAGGCCCAAAATACTTATTACCGGGAATAATTTTAAAAACGGTAAATATAAATTTTGTATCAAAATTTTTTAAAATTCACGAATAATTCAAAAATACGAAAACGCGAGATATTTGAAATACAGATAATTTTATAAAAATAAAAACACAGATTTTGTAGGGTTTGACGTCTCGGTGGGGTCCCGGTCCATTTATTTTCGATAAACAAAAACGATACTTAAATTAACTGAAAAACCCGAACACGTATAAAATACATTCAACACACATAAAACGAGATAAAACAAATAACACAAATAAACACATGCCTAAATTACGGATCAATTCATTTAAAACACTTAACCAGTATCCCATTGGATCATATCGGATCCGAAAATAGATTACTTAACCGCTAAGTAACTATAAAAATGATACAATTTAATACCAGATTTGGATAATTATCAAAACCGGACTTCTTATAAAACATCCTAGAAGAAAATACTGTAAAATATCCTGTCTCTGGAGAATACGGGTTTTATTGATTTACCGAAATGATTATCGTATCGAAAATTTTACGACGGGACGCATACGGGTCAAATCGTAATCCGGATTGAAAAAGTTAAAACACGGAAAATGTCCGGAATTACCAGATTAGGTTAGGAAGGAGTTTTCGGAAGAGTTTCGGGTTATAAAACGTGAAAACAGTTGAAGTTGGACGATTCCCGGCTTTATAAAATAGTTCTATAATTATTCAGAAAATAATTAATAATTCATAAATCATTATAAAATCATATAACACTCCAAAAATTACCAGAAAAATACCATAATTATCTATATTATAATCTACACATTTAAAAATTAAAATATTCAAATAATATCATATATAAACATCCCAACATCAATTCCAATTATCATATAATTTACTAAAACTCACATAAAATCACATAAATAATTCTAAATAATAATAATCATAATATCTGAAAATATGTGATATTACAGCTGAGGATTGTGGCGACCAGGTACAACTTCTCTGTGGCGACCAGGATATACAGGGTGAAGTAGTTTTGCTCTGTGGCGACCAGGGAGGCACAGGAGGAATGAGCTCTCTATGGCGACTAGTAGTAATAACTAATTTATATTATTTTAACTCCCGTGTGGCGACCACAGGGGTTACTAGTACAACTTTGTACTTAAACATCAAAACCTCAAACCAAAAACTATGTACATTTTTTGATTTCTTTTGTTTATTATCTTTTTTCTTTTTTTCTTTTTCCTTTTTCTTTTTTGTTTTGTTTTCTTTTTTTTTTATTCTTTTGTTTTTCTTTTTTTTTCTTTTCCTTTTTTTGTTTTTTTTTCTCTTTTTTTGTTTTGTTTTCTTTTTAAGTTTAAATTGTAACTAAATTAATTTATAAAATAAACTTAAATATAACTTATATAAATAAACTAATTTAGATTTATAAAATAAACTTGTTTAAAGTTTATAAGATTAACCAATTTAGGTTTATTAAATAAATTAAATTAAAGTCCTTTACATAAATTTATTTAATTTACCAATTAAACTTTGAGCTTCGCCAGTCCCCTGAGTTGTTTAGCTGTATACCCCGCGCACCTCTTCTCGTACTTTAACAGATAAATGTTCAATCCAAGTACGTTCCTCAACTTAACAATCCTTCTATAAATAATACCCAGATTTCTTTCACAGCCTGTTGACGCCTAGTGCAACTGGTCTGGTTCACAGACGACTAACCCCGATTCAGATCTTCGTATTATAGACTTGATTATATTGTTAAGCTTGCAACAACTTTATCGCTTCAGACACTGACTGCCAATAAACAACTGTACTTTCACTGGAATCCTTTCTGGTACTTTAGACAACATCTTCATTAACCTCTGTCTATACCCTGTCTTCAATTCTTCAGATTCCTATGCTTCAAACACTGTCTATCTTCAATCAATGCCAATATACTGAAATCTTCCAGTAGCACTTGTATACAAAATCTTCAACAGAAACCCTGAAAGTCTTTAACCTTTGTTCTTCACTGAGGCATGATCATATAAATGAACTTCTTTCAGTGACCTGTAAACAGACTTCAGGCCTTCTTCTAATCTTCTGATTCTTTATATTTGCCTTATTTTCATTCTTCTTGATTTCTTGTGTAGACGTAGTATTATTGACCTGTCCCGTTCTAGTGTTGTTATCGTATTGAGTTATCACGTAACTGTTCATACAGCTACGCAGTCTCACCAACAATCTCCCCCTATTTGATTGTTAAACCTAACAAACAAATTAAATAGAGAGAATAACTCAACTAACAACTAGAAAAAGTAATATATCAGGACTTGTAAATAATGCTACTAGTTTTCTGGATGAAATACTGCATTTCCAGATTTCTTGAGCAACTAAAATCAAAGATGCTTGTTCCTCTAGCACTGAACTGATCTTCAAGTAGTTTCATCTTTATTTCCTTGGTTCTTCAAATCTCTGCCATATAATACTTCTCAGTCTTGAAGTAATCATCAGCAGCTTCTTTTATACAACCACATTTCCTATTGAGAAGCGCATATCTCTCTTGCTTCTCCCTCTATGAGAATCAACTGCTTAAAGGAGATCACCTTCGTCTACCACCTCTCCCATTCAATAGGATCCGCAGATAAGAACTAATGGTACTCCCCTTTTGGAAAACAGCTTCTCCCCTTATGAAGTATAATGATGAACCAAACCACTTCTTCTAATTATTAGGAAATCACCTTGTGTTTTACCACCTCTCCCGTACAATAGGATCCATAGTTACAAACAACAATGGTGTGGTGTAGTGTACATGTGCTTCACCTTTTTCAACCTTCCTGCTATTTCTCCCCCTTAGTTGAGGAATCCTCCAAACTATTACTTAAGCTTTTATCTCCCCCTTAGAGAAGGAATGCTTGATGTTGTCTGAAGGAGTTCTCATATTTCACTTGGTTGGAAGAAAAATAACAAGCCAGAGTCTGATCAACCATGTCCCTTGAAATTCTGTAAAATGGCTTTAGTGTTGATCATCATGTTAACCAATATTCCCAACTCCTTATACCTCCCAACTGTGAGATCACCAATTATTACCAATTTTTATGTCCCAACTGGTTAGGTCTCGAAGTATTCTAATCCAATCTGTAAATGTTAGGTTCTTAAGAGTTAGGTTCCAATTTTAAACAGATTCGAGACCCGAAGTATCAAGAACCATGTTTAGGGATAGGGAATGGGATATGGTGTTTCTCTTTCTTCCTCACTATGTGTGTGATTCTGTTTCGTGTACCTCACATGTGTTTCACTATTCTCTCCACTCGTGTTTACACTCATTCTCACAAGTGTATCATTCCTCTCATAGCTCCAAAATCCAGCTGTACCTGCAAGGAAAATCACCTTAGCCATCCTTAAGGAGGTCATAGGTGGTGCAATGGGAGTTCGCAAATCCCTATCCTCGTTAGATTCATCAGATGAATTTGAGTCATAATCTACAAGTTGCTAGTTTCCCTTTGAGGGTTCCCGATTTGAACTCTGGGAAGGTAAACAATGATCCAAAGAATTTAGCATAAAGATCAAAGTTGCCTTCTAATGTCTGTGAAGACATTTCCTTGTGGCTCATCAGGTAAATCCGAATCATTGTCCACAAGTTTCCGATCAACACCTATGTCAGATCCACTATCCACAGATGCATTCAGGGGATTTAATCTTGGGAGGTAGACACTAACCATTGATATATAGCTATTGGATCAGTATCTTCTCCTAACACCTGTAAAGGCAATTGGTCCATTAAAGAACCTTGAACAATCGAATCTACCCTTAAAATGGTCGAAACTCATGTTTCCGTCAACTCTTCCTTTGTGTGTATAACCTATCCTTGTGCATCAAGAGTTGTTTAAGTTTGAGGTGGTGACACTACATCGGATACCCTGGCTGACAGGCGAATTTCAATAGACGCACCCAGTTGAGAGGATGAATTTAGTAATTGTTTTTGTGCCTTTGCAGCCATTACATCTTTTGAGAAGATGTATGGGGGATAGCAGTTGTCTCATTTTTAATATATCTCAACTTTGTAGGAGACAGAGCTGCTGGGTTGACTTCAGAACCTTCCTTATGTGGGCACTAAGGCACTTTCTCCCTCACGCTCATTCATACTTCATTTTAGTGGTAAGAGAGTGTTGGTTGGTTCTGTTTCTGTGTTTGTCTTTACAGTCTGGGATAGAAGTTGTGGGTTTTCAACCTCATGACTATCAAATGAAAGAATGTCGTTGGAGGCTTAACCTGCATCACAGAGTATATGGAAATATAGAGATAAAATGCACTTAAGATCCATAATGAGTGAAAATTATGCATTTAATCTTTTGAGAGAAATGATGTACACTAGTGATTTCAAAAGATTTTAATGAAATAAGAGATCACCAATATAGAAAGAAGTTTGATTTTCTCCTAAAACTGTTCGAGTGCACAAGTCTGTTTTTATGCCTAAAAAGATAAATGATTTGATAAGACACAGACTGATGACCTAGCAGTATTAAGAAGAGAAAGAAAGATTTTGTCTTTCAATATGAATGAGTTTTTGTAAAAGCATTGATCATTTAGGGTGAAGTCTAAGCAATTCTCATTCATGTCAAAAGCTCCATAATCTATCTTTATAAAATTATTACCAACAATATTGTTTATTGATAAATAATCTTAATAAGAAGGACTATGCTGCTGATTTCAAATTGTAGTGAATCTGTCAGATATAGCAACTCATATAAATCCACTATAACTTAAAATCTCACAATTATCTGCAACAAAATATTAACAATATATCATTGCTGATACTTGTCAAGTACTTTAGATACCAATAATTATGTTGCATCCTATATTAAATATTAAAATAAGATATCAATGAATTAAATACCAATTATCTACCAAAAAGACATCAACATTCATTTTCATATATCATACAATTGTTAACTCCTAACAACTATGATATCTCAAACAATATTGGTTCAATAAATAAAGCAACATTAACCAACATTGTCTTGTTTGCAATCTTAGAAAAATATTCTAAGTTCCATATACTTTGATCCATTGAGTATTGCATCTATTATCAAAGTGTTTAGGAATTTGCAAGTAAGTATAAAAATTATTCTAAGTGGACAACATATGGTTACTTCTAATAAAGCAATCAAACATTTTAACCATAGTTGTACTTAAGAAAAATTTCTACACTTTCTATATTAGTATAAGCGACTGAAGATAAAAATCAATTACTTAGAGGAGTTCTAAGTAATGTCACAAATACTAATACTTCACAATTAGTTCTTAGTTAAACTCTTAACTAAATATAATTAACTGATATAAGTCAATAAATTACATACAACTAATCATGCTGCAATCATATTCCGATTTCAATGAATTCTTGAGATGTAAACATTGCTAAATTCACTAAAACCAAAATCTCATAATTAACTTATAACACATAAGTTACAATCAATATTCTAGATATCAATTGTTGACAAATTTAGTTATAATCAATCATGTTGCTTATTTATTTTAAGTTAGTTTGAATTATGGAGCAAATAACATCATTGAATTGCTTCAATTTCCATAATCCAAACTAACCAAAATAAATATTAAATAAATAAATACTAAATATCTATGAGGTAGATATTAGCACTTTAATATTTTTATAATTATCCTTGAATAGTCATCAATAGGATATATGACTTATATATATGGTAATCACTCTCTAGATAATTAGTAATTTTAGAAATACTTTCTAAGCATATAAAATATCTTAGAAAATACTTCAACTTTCAATATCAGTAATTTTAGAAATAAGCATTGATTACTTAGAACAGAAATTCTAAATAATATCACTAATACTAAAAGTATCATAATTATTCATACAAGATACAAATAACTATGCTGCATATTATTTTTATATATTTTAAATTATGAGACTGACATAGAATGGAATTGTCTACAGTCATAATTTAAATCAATTAAAATAGTATTCAAACTTAATGCTATAATACTTAAATACCACAAATGTATATGACATTGTAATCATGATAATCAAGATAGTAGTACTAAGTACGAGGTACTGGATTACTGATAAATTCACAAGTCCTTTAAATATTAAAGATTTAATACTTGTGAACTTATATGAAGAATTCCTTACAGATGGGATTTCCAACTAATATGCAATGAATGATATCCCACACTTACAAACCAGTCTTGAAAAATTAACTTTATCAAGTGATTTAATAAATGTTTATGTCAGTAACTCTTTGACTAAAATGACATGCTCTCTAAAGTAATGATACCTGGTGTGAAGGTGCCTTGTCATAGAGTGTTCCACAAAGTTGTTGGATTTGAGGTTGTTTCTTATCATAACAAGAAATCAATCTTCTTCCACGAAGTTGACAGCTTCCCGAGATGCTTCTCCTGTCACTTAGGTTGACAGCTTCAGAGATGCTTCTCCTGTCTTTCTTACAACCTGCATAATCTATATCTATATAGCCAAACATGTTAAGCACAATATCTTTAGGGTACATTACTCCAAAAGTTGATGGTCCCTTAAGATATCTAATAATCTTATTAATTGCTATAAGATGGGATTCTCTAGGATCCACTTAGAACTTTGCGCATTGGCATCTTGAGAACTTTACATGTTGTCTATTAGCATTTGAGTAAAAGAGTGAGCTCGTCATACCTCTATATCTTGTCATTATACCTGAGTTACACTGATCAAGCTTTAGTGGTTTCTGTTGGTAAGTAGTTTTGGCATGTTCTGAATCTTCCAAATTTTGCATCTTCAAAAGATCCTTAACTTACTTGTTTTGCCATCATTCTTTTGGTTTACTTGTGCTTCTAAAAGAATTGTTCTTTTAGCTTGCTTGAGCTCCTAAAAGAATTATTCTAATGGCTTGCTTAAAGTAATCCCAAAAAGAATTGCAACCTTTCCAACACGCTCCTCCAAACCTACTCTGCAATTACTTAACAAATAATCTTGCACAGGTTTTTGTTAGTAGACTAACATATAACATTATCATTATATCACTGCATATATAAAATAATATGTTTGTGCCTAGTGATAAGAGAGTTAATAATATGACGACTCTACTAGTTCATATTTAACTATAACTTCAGTTAGAGTGCCATACCATGTCCCTGACGATTGCTTGAGTAGTATACTAGTTCATACCAACCTGAAGTGAGATTGTGAAGAAGAGATATGCATAGTCCAATAGATCTGCAACTGCAAAGTCCTTAAACTGTGGTGCATTGACTTCCTCTTTTGACTCACCAACCAGGAGTGCACTTGTACACATCTACTAGAGTCCAATTCGAAGTGTAATGTGCATCAAGTGCCTGATATGTCGTAATATCCTCAAATCTCTTCACTGATGCTATCTATTAGATACTGCTTCCTGATAATAACCTAGCATCCAGTTTGGCCTTGTCCCTCATAACAATGCCATTGTCATCCAGTATTGACTTCTGGTTATCCTTGTACCAATTAAAAAATTGTCATTTGGTTTGGATACCAGCTTTCCTTCAATCTGCTTGCTGACTGATTGAGTTCATTTTGCTTTGCAATCACCCAACCAATCCGGATCTATCAAAGCTTCTAAAACTTTCTCAGTTTCTTCTTCAGATAGAAAACTAGAGAAATAATCATTTGCACTCAGTAGCCCTGCTAATCATTACTCCACCATCTGGATCACTTAAGAACTAGACTCTGGGAATAGACTTGACATCAAACCCTTTGTCTCAGCAGATATGTTCTTGTTGTGTCCCCTGAATTTTCAATGTGGTGTTGTGTCTGACTAGTTGATCCTTCTATTGCCCCCCCTAAGCTGTTGCTGGGATTTCCTGAAAATCCTTACCCTTGCTGACTGGCTTTATTAAAATAATGAGTTGTGTTATACACTGCCATTCCACTGCTTGGATATGAATCATCAATACCATTAATTTCTCCTGTAACAGCTTGGAGCATGAAGTTGTTGAACTGTGCACTTAGACTTTCAATCATCTTCCGTTGATCAACCACAAATGCCCTATAGGTTGTAGAATCCACTGAGTAGCCATGAAGAATATCCTTACAAGTCTTAGCTGCAAATGCCAAGATCTTCAAACAACTAAAAACAATTTATTGTTTGCTTTTGTAGAACATTCTCTCCAAACACTTTCAGGTTATCCAGTGTTTGCTTCTGTAGAGAATTCTCTCCAAACACTTTCAGGTTATCCAGTGGTTGTTTCTGTTGGCCATTAACTCATTAGTGGTCTTCATGTATACATCTTGATCGAGGCCTGATCTTACTTGTAGCAAGCTGTATTGACTGCTCCAGCCCTTTGGTATTTAGAAAGTCTTGATTATCTTGATATTTTCCTTGTAGCTTTAATAAAGTTCTAGTTCTTCCTTTGTACCACTCCATTATGACATGGAGCTCCTAGTGCTAAATATGTCTCAAAATATTCTTGATGTTACAGATATTAATCAGAACTGCTTCTTGAATTCAATCCCATTATCTGACCACAAGATCATTCCTTTCACAGTCGCTTCCAGCTTGATCTTCTGATATGATCAATCACCATATGTGATGTCTTGTCTTGAGAACGCATGAACAACAACTTTGTTTAATAAGAGTAGTCAACTACCATCACTAAGGTATATCTTTGCTTAGATGTGATGTTGTCTTTGACTCCTCTTTCTGACACGCCTCACATTTATCGTCTTTTGAATTCCAGATGAGGCAGTCCTCTCACAAACCACTTTTCACAAAAAAGTTCCTTGAGTTGATGTTCAAGTGTGAGAGCTTCTAATGCCATAGCTAAATTTAGAGTTGAAAAGAAAGAAGAACAAGGATTTGAATATGAATGAGACAACCACATTGGTACTTAAGATGGCCAGTCTTTCCTACCATATGGTATACAGCGCATGATTAGGTGGCGTCCCACCCGTCTCTTCGTCATTCTGACAAAGTGTCTCACCATAACATTGTTTGTCCCAATCAGAAAGCAAAACTTGAGGGAAGCAAATAAATTTGAAAGGAATGGAATATCCTCTTTTTCCATGTCATAGAAAAGAGTTCATTGGAGAAAAGAAGTTCATACATTTTTAGGAATTGAGAAGGAATATACGCTGTAATATTGAAAACTAGAACGATACCATTGGTCACCATCCACATTTCACTTGTATTCATCTTTCGAGCTTGTTCGATCACATCCCAATTGCATCATATAGCAACTTTAGAGGGTACACTGAAATGCTTTTGCAAATTAAGCATTATGGTAGATTCCTACTTGTCACGTCTTGCGTCTTTAATATCGCACCCACACGGATAATACTTTAACAATTCGATCATAATGGCATTCCTTACCAGGTAACTTCAAGATTCCTCTTTTAATTGAGAATAATCACGTACCATTCGACATAACGATCCTTTTGTTAATATTATTCTGCTTTTAGAGAGGTCTGGAAATCTTTCCAATCTTCTGCGATCACGCTCCGGCTTCTGCTAAATCAATGAATTCTTCGAACTCTGATAGTCCTAGTAATTGAGTGTATAGTTACTCCGTACGCTGATTCTATTGTAAATTTTATCAAACAATACTTGCACTTTACTGTTAGGAATAATCAACTTCTTCATAATCATAGGTTACTTCGTTCTCGAAATTAGCAATACTAAGTCTGAAACAGCATCCTTCTAGGTAATCCGGGCTTTCTAACAAACAAGAAACTCAAGTAGTAACTTGACAACCAATGTTTAAAAAAAAGAAAAATCATTTTATTCAAAAAGCCTTTTTTTTCAAAAAAAAAAATTTGTAAAGAAAAATCTTTTTCGAAAACTTGTTTTAACAAGTTTGAAAAATCACAAACCTGGTTGTCCTTACTATATGAGTTGGTTGTTGTCCTTCCAACCTATAACAAGGTACCAAATTAATGGATCGGTCATATAAAAGTCCATTCGCTTCAATCTACCTTTTCTCCTTCATCGTGTCCACTTACCTTCCTTAATCGACGAAACTTCAATTATTGTCGCACATTATCTTATTCGTAGTTTCACATCAAGGCTCCCATACTGGTGATACTCCCGACATTATCGTTGCAGTAGTTAAGTAAGACAGGCTATCCAATAGTCCACAAGTCTATTTCATAGAACAAATTTACCCGTATCGCATCACATCACTACTTTACATATCGCATTTATCATAGCATCATCATTTATTTTAGCAAAATTTCCAGATTTATACCTTTCTCTCTAACTCTTTCAAAATTCATCTAATTCATCCCATAATTATTCACGGGTGGCTTAGTCATTAAGGCTTCTTTTAACCCGATAACAGCTATACTCTGAAACACTTAAATCTCCTCTCTAAACTTCGTCTCACCTTTATTTATAACTCAAGCGCTCACCATTTACTGTAGCTCTCGAATCCATCCTCGTAGGTACAATCGCTTCATAGGACAAGTTCTAAACTGGGGGTGTAGAACAGGATGTAGGGTAAACTAAAGAGATACGCTCACAGCCGAATGTCTAGTGAAACAAGAATAAACAGATGGAGGTTCCTGAATAGGTGATCTCATATCAAAAGGTGCAAAAGTAGCGTAGCATAGCTTGAAGAAGTGCAATCGTTATAACGGAAGGTAATGCCATTAATACTGGTGGGGGAACAAGGTGCAATTCCAATCTGAGAGAAAATGACGATCCTCGAACGAAAAGCTCCAAATGATCAAATGACACCGGGAAATTAAGATCTGCCATTTCCGTTGTCTGGAAATCACGTCGCAAGCTGAGAATCCCGAATCACAACACGAACCGTGCCGAAGACTTACTATATAGTCGCACTCATCCTCACAACGTCTTATCTTTCTGTTTCCTATTCCTAATCATAACCCTCTACCCAATCCCGACAATCTAGGCTTGTTTCAGTGACTTATAACCTGTAGCTCTGATACCAACCTGTGGCGCCCTCTAAACCCGGGTCAGAAGTTTGGGGTCCACAACACATATACAATACATAAACCTTTATTTGCAATGACCCTGCTTTACATAACCACGGATCGCAACAGGTTAAAGTATGAAAACAAGCCACAATCTTAACCTTTATTACAACGTACCAAATTAGTTAACTTACAATTGATAATAAAATCATTCTTACAATCTGACTATCTCTATACCGCATGAAGCTTCTGCTAGCTCGATTCAACTCCACTGGAACCTTAGCCCGCACTTTTGGACTGAGGAACTTCACTATCGTCCTTATTCTTTTCAACTGTAAAATATATAAAAGAATCGCAAGGGTGAGCTAACTAGCTCAGCAAGTCATAATAGTGATAACAGGGGTTAAACAATGATCAAATGAGATGATTCAAAGGAATCAAGTTTCTTTTTAACTAATCATTAGAATTGGATATTCATTTTAAGTTTTTTTTTAAAAACCAAGGTTAGGCTGCTGATCAGTCACGCACTAACCTTGAGCAAGCACACAGCACTGCTCTAATTACTGGATCCAAGGCACACATTGGCCTAACTTGACCATTGGTATGGTCTGACCACGAATCTGGTCCACATATATAAAAATTATCCAATCCTAAAGTAGTTCAATATGATAACAATATGATTCAATAAAGCAAGATCATAATCAATAATGGTTAAACATTTGCATAAAAATGTATGGAAACTCATGGACATCTCAAGGGTATATCCGGGTATGTATAAGAAACAGTTTTCCAGTTTGTACAATGATCAAGTATTGGACCAGTAATGATTTTTCAGGTATATCTCTTTGATGTTATAAAGAATAGTCGAGGTATAGAAATTTCTGTGTTTTTAAATAATTTTGTTCCAGTGTTTGGTGTCTGGTAGTTATACATTTGGGGAGTAGTATCATATTTGGGTGGTTTGGCATCTGAAAATCAATGAAGGATGGTTTACAAAGAATAAGGTTTATGGCTCAAGGATCAAGAGAAATCAGAATTCAAGGTTAAATAGTTTAAAACACTTGCAATACAAAACAGGAGTTGTTTTAAATAATAATGACATGTTATGAAACAGTTCGAAAATAATTGCAATATATCTTGAAGAAAAGTTCGGAAGTACTTGCCTTACAAGGCTTTACAATTATTACTGCTCAACTCTGAGCCGACTTTGCTACTTAGGCTTTAACGTCCAACCACTAGCTCCCATTGGATTCGACTTTGATACTTAGGTCTTTTTGTTGAAACTCTACTGAGCTCGTCAACTGACCACTAGGTTATCTTTAGTCCATCGTCCACTTTCAGATTCCCGACTATAACCTATAGGGTCGAAATACCCTACGTTAGACGTCTAGGTATGCTTGACATATCCTCGATACTAATTCTTACCCAACGATATTCAAACCCGACTCGTAATTATTCATATTAGAATAACACAGAAAACAATTAGGGTTCACATTCTCGAAATCGATCCAGTGTTCATTTTCAGAAAATACGTATACTCGTCATTTTACAAAATTAGGGTTACTGTGTTTTGGTGAAAACATACAACACAACATATAATCAGGTTCTGTATAAAACATACGTATATGTATTTACTTATACTCGTTCGACGTTCCGATAATCCTCGGATACGCTTCTGTATTTTTGTAGTTCGATTTTCCCGGAAATCGGGCAGCGTCCCCTTTGTTTATCGGACTACCCGTCGAAACATAAATCGACGTCAAATCACAACAATCAATCATCACAATCCAATCCAATAACACAATCTAAATTATCCCGAGAATAAATATTTATCCCCTACTTTTATTTCGAGAGTTATAAAAATAAATTTACAATTTATTATTTGGCTCACGAATCATCATCGCCAATAATCCGTCGGCTCAACGAGTTCATCGCCGACGGCCGCATAATTCCGACGGTGCCCATGCGGGTTTCCTGTCGGAATTTCGCCAATAATTACAAAATCCACTAATACCCGATTCGAATTAATCACAGGGGCCATAATCAGAATTACAACATCAATTATACGAACTAAACTTGCAAAACACAGTGATCAACCAACAACATCACCTCTTCAATCACAACAACGGCAACATACACGCGCAGAAATACATACACACGCGCAGAAATACATACACACGCGCATGTATGTATATACCACCATCGAAACTGAGCAAAACGGCGATGTTATCGGAAAGAAGAAAATAGAAAACGGCGAACGGAGAAGCAATAACGGACGATAGAAGGCGGCACAGACGATTACCAGCCATAGGGAGTAGTCGGGGAAAAGGATGAGGGAGTTATCAGGGAAACATAGAAATATGGGGGAAGAACTCGGCGGCGAAGGAACAGGGGATGGGGGGTTTGTGCGTGCGTTTTTTTTATTCTGTTTTTCTTTCTTCTTTTTTTTTTATCCACAGCAATCACACAATTGCAATTACCCTGCTGCCACGTATCTGAAATTAGCCCAACAACCTGCCACGTGCCCCTCTCCCTTATTATGACGGTCTCATTTTGTCCCGATTTTGCAATTTAACGAATCATTGCTCGAATAATATAAATCCGAAAAATTCCAAATAAATTTCTAAATTTCCACAAAAATTCAAAGTTATTAAATATAATTTTTTTATTATTTTAAGAGTATTTTTGAAACACAACTTATACCCGTATCTCACAATTAACGAACCGAGCTGTACTTAAAACAAATTCAGAAAATTACAAAAATGGTTTTAAAATATTACAAATATCCCGAAGTTCATAAAAATGTAATTTTGAAAATTTTAGAACAATTTTCGAAGTGCACTTTATACCCGTTTTTTAACAATTAAACAAAATAACGCGCGGGTGAAATTAATCCCGAAAATTTCCAAAATAATTTTAAAATTCTTGGAATATTCCTAACTTAAATAAATATGAGTTTCATAATTTTTGAAGAATTTTAGAATTAAATATGGATTTTATGATTAAACATACTCAGAAAATTATTTAAAGATAAATAATTAATGAAATATTGATTTCTCAATTTTATAAAATCCTAAAAATAATTATTGTAATTAGAAAATCATAAAAACAATTTTAGAAATATTCCCAATATTTATGCAAATAAATTTGCACTAAATCCACTTTTGAAAATGAAAATAATTCAATATGATCCCATAATTAATCGCGCGGACAATCCGATACACTATAAATCACATATGAATAATAACCAAACAACACATAGCGGTCAAAACCAACACACATATTTTATTTATTTAATAATTTTCATATTGGCACAATTAAATAATTCAAAAAGATTACACGAGTCGTTATAAAACCTGTAGCTATCGAATCTTGTTTATGTCCCAACCTCAGTCTATAACCACCTCTTGAACTGAATCTGTAAGAATCTCTGCTTCAGAATAGATAGGCTTGATCCTTGGATATAGCTAATGTATTCCTTGTGAATCTGATACGACCAAACTTCCCTGACATGTGAAACACTCCCTGACGTCCAATCCCTCAAGTACTTCTATCTGAGCTTCTTCTGATTCAGCTATCAATAACTCTTACATTCTGTCCCGAGGTTTCAACCTTAATGCATGTAACTGAGATATTTGTATGTCCCCACTATTCTCTCTGACCTCCAAAATTCCTGCCTGTATGATCTCATTGATTCCCAGATCAATATAGCATTGGTACAAACCACTGTGTGACTGTATAATCTGGAATCATAGAGTTGTCTTAAAATCTCTGAGAAAAATTGTACCCGTAGAAATTTCATTCAATTCCTGCGTCTGAAAATCCAGTGGTATCCTATGGAGTAAGGCTTTGAGGAAGATCCATAATTTTCGTCTGTAGGTCTTGAAATTAGTTCCATTGGAGTAAGAAAACCATCATCTTCAATTTCCATAGTCGGGAATTTTTCGTCTGAATAGCACATGGGCTTCGTTTTCTTCGAAAGATTAAAATCCACTTTAAAAGCCCGGTGGAATCCCGAGTCTACCAATCCTTTGTGAACCCTTAATTTAATATTTAAGAAAAATTAAATTTCCAGTATTTTTAATTTTCTTAGAAAATAAATTAATCAAAAATAAATATTTACGTAAAATCTAATTTTCAATAATTTTGAATTTTCTTAAAAATTAAATAAAATATAAATTATTATTTAAGAAGAATTATAATTTAAGAATTTTCAATTTTATGGAAAAATAAATAAATTAGAAATAATAATTAAGGGGTTACAGAATTGTTTAAGTGCTCTATGACGACTCCTACATCAAGCATGTGGCGACCTCTCTATATAGTGCACCGTTTTTGCCAAAATAATACTCATGTGGAGATCAGAGTCACAAGCATTGAATTTGTTTGAGCGGCGAATGTCCTAGTCCTATGGCGACTAGTGTAACAGAAACCCGTGTTCATTTTGTTAATCTCAGGGCTGCCAAAATCTGATTTATGCGCGTGCGCTTCCCGTTAAATAAATGGTTTCTTGCGCGTGGAAAACTGTCACCAACCAGGCAGCCTAAACCTTTCCACAGCGCGTGACCAGCTTCTTTGTTTCTGAAGTCATTGTGCGCACGTGAGTTCCCGCCTTTTGCCAGACTTTTAATTTACTACACTTGCTGCCAAAAACAACTTAATCAACAAAGAGGTGCCAAAATACATCACATTCCTCGCGCATAAATGTGACCAGATTTCTATTAGGCCTGTCAAACGGATAATTCGAATACGGATCTGCCTATATTCGTATGCGGATCCGAATCCGAAAAATCATATCCGTATCCGTATCCGAATCCGAAAATATTTAATGAATTATATCTGAATCGGGATCCGACGGATACTATCCGGATACGGATACTATCCGGATACGGATAATATCCGGATCCGAATCCGATTTTTAATCAGATTTTTTATTTTTTATTAAAAATTAAAAAAAAATTAGAAAAATATAGTAAAAATTAAAATTCATTTTTAAAAGTTAAAATAAGAGATAAAGTGATTTAATCATATTTTAATTTTTCAAAAAATTAATTTTTATTTATCTTTTCAATATAATCGTTATCTTTAAATTGTTGAACTCAAATGATTTTTTTTCTCCATGTCTATAAAATTTTATAAACATAATATATCCGTATATATACGTGTGTGTATATATATACACGTATATATACTATAAATTTAATAAAATATATTTTTAAATTATTTAAATATTTATATATAAAATATATTTATTCGAATACGGATATTATCGGATACGAATATGCCTATATCCGTATCCGTATCCGCAATCGTTGGATTCGAATATGGATAATATCCGTTTTATTTCGGATACGAATGATATCCGCTTTATTTCGGATACGAATGCGGATTTTTCGGACGAATATCGGATTTTTCGAATTTTTTTGACAGCCCTAATTTCTATTATCCGCGCGTGGCCGGTGTGTTTTCCTTTTGTATTACGCGTGCACCAGATGAAGCTGCCAAAACAAACCTGAGCTTTTGTTTTGATTAACCACAAAGTCACCGGATACTTTTCTTCATATATGAAAGGAAATGACTCTCAATTGGCAGCTAAATAAACCGGCAAATTGAGTCTCACAAAACGAATAAAATAAATTTAAATTAAAAATGTTTATTTACTAAAATTTAAATAGTAAAATAATTTAGTTAAATTTATAAAATAAATTTATTTAAATTAAATTCATAAAATAAATTCATTTAAATAAAATTTATAAAATAAATTTTCTAAATCAAATTTACAAAATAAATTTATGTAAATGAAAAATTAAAAAAATAAATTCATTTCAGGATCCTGATTTGTATATCAATCAGTCAGCTCTGATACTAATTGTTAGGTCCCGAATTATCGTAGAATGGGGTTGAATACGATAATCACTAAATTAAAAATTCTTTCAAATCTTTAGCGGATATAGATTTAGTGCTCGGTTAGTGGTTTCGTGTTCTTGAGAGGAATAGTGTTTGGAACGATAAAAACAAGGAACACAAGATATTCGGGGAAATATATATTCGTATATAAATCCTCGAGGGGTATTACTACACTCCGGTAAATAAATTAACCGACTACAATTTAAGAACAACAATGTTCCTAGCTACTACAAAGATTTACAAATCAAATCTTATACAATGATCTAACTTTTTTTTGTACTTGAATTTAATTACCGGGTAACGATTATAATGCCCCTATGAATATACAAGAATTAAACCGGACATTATAACATTACTCCGGTGATAAGTTAAACGGATGTACAAAAAACTGGGGCTTCTATGTAAATCTTTGCTGCCATTTCACTATTCTCTTGGGAGAGAAGATGAACATAAATTAATACAAAATGGAATGGCTTTTCTTCTTCTACTGCAAAGTGTAGTCTTTATTCAATAAAATTGTGTGGTTGAGCATTCTGTGGCGACCAGGTACAACTTCTCTGTGACGATCAGGGTGGAGTAGTTTTGCTCTGTGGTGACCAGGGAGGCATAGGAGTAATGAGCTTCTCTATGATGACTAGTAGTAATAACTAATTTATATTATTCTAACTCCCCTGTGGTGACCACAGGGGTTACTTGTACAACTTTCTACTTAAACATCAAAATCTCAAACCAAAAACTATGTACACGTTTTGATTTCTTTTGTTTATTATCTTTTTCTTTTTTTTTGTTTTTCCTTTTTCTTTTTTTTTGTTTTCATTTTGTTTTGTTTTGTTTTGTTTTTATTTTCTCTTTTTCTTTTGTTTTCTTTTCCTTTTTTTGTTTCTGTTTTCCTCTTTTTTTGTTTTATTTTCTTTTTAAGTTTAAATTGTAACTAAATTAATTTATAAAATAAAATTAACTATAACTTATATAAATAAACTAATTTAGATTTATAAAATAAACTTATTTAAAGTTTATAAGATAAACCAATTTAAGTTTATTAAATAAATTATATTAAACTCCTTTAAATAAATTTATTTAATTACCAATTAAACTTTGAGCTTCGCCAGTCCCCTGAGCTGTTTAGCTATATACCCCGCACAACTGTTCTCGTACTTTAACTGATAAATATTCAATCCAAGTACGTTCCTCAACTTAATAATCCTTCTATAAATAATACCCTGATTCCTTTCACGAGCCGTGGACGCCTAGTGCAACTGGTCTGGTTCACAGACGACTAACCCCGATTCAGGTCTTCGTATTATAGACTTGATTACATTGTTAAGCTTGCAACAACTTTATCGCTTCAGACACTAACTGTCTATAAAAAACTATACTTTCACTGGAATCCTTTCTGGTACTTTAGACAACAACTTCATTAACCTCTGTCTATACCCTGTCTTCAATTCTTCAGATTCCTATGCTTCGAACACTGTCTATCTTCAATCAATGCCAATACACTAAAATCTTCCAGTAGCACTTGTATACTGAATCTTCAACATTTCTGAAACCCTGAAAGTCTTTAACCTTTGTTCTTTACTGAGACATGATCATATTAATAAACTTCTTTCATTGACCTGTAAATAGACTTCAGGCCTTCTTCTAATCTTCTGATTCTTTGTATTTGCCTTGTCTTCATTCTTCCTGATTTCTTGTGTAGACGTAGTATTATTGACCTGTCCTGTTCTAGTGTTGTTATCGTGTTGAGTTATCACGTACTTGTTCATACAGCTACGCAGTGTTACCAACAACACTTCCTATACCTTTTTGACTCAACCCTTAACCTAAATCTGGGACTTGAACCTGTAGCTCTGGTACCAACTGTGACGACCTCAACCCCGGGGTCAGGGGATGATGTCACTAAAATATAACAAACTATGAATATAAACTACCAATTAAACATTATTATATAAACACAACCCAAAACCAAGATCTGATACAGGTTCACGTATTATTTAGGTTATAACACTACAACTAATTTATTCCACAACCCGACACACTAACTTATTACAGCAACTCATCAGACCTCATGGTCTGATACAGACTACCTCAGAGGAGCCGGGACCGGAGGGGGCTGACACTCTATTCTGCCATGGTCTGACTGGTCTTCTTGACATCTGCAACATATAAATATAAAATAAGCTCCAAGGGTGAGCAATCAATTGCTCAACAGTACCATTACATGAATAACAAGTAAAACAGTTTATATAAAAACAGTTTAAGAACAGTGTTCATAATTCGTTTAAGAAAACAAGTAAAATGGGTATAAACTAGATATTAACAACTAGCATGCTTTATAAAATCGTATTATCAGTTGTGTGTTGTGTGAATACCAGGGTCCTATTTTAGCATGCTATTTTCATTTAAAAATCCACTGTTCCATTACAGAAAACCCAAAATCATCTGTTCCGTTACGGGAACCACTAAACCAAAATCAGATATATAATTGGACGAATCCTAGGGACATCTAATCAGTGTATCCCACCACAAACCTGTTTAGAACTTAGAGACTAGCTAGGGATCTGTCACGCTGGACTAAGCGGGTTAAATATGGCGCGCAACCGACTTAGCCACTTCCGTAAACCCGCCGGGCCGTTACGGGCCTCTTACGCAACCATCCAATATCTGATCCGTTTTATCCAGTTTCCAAAATCAATTATATCTATCTCTTTTAAACAATTATATCACAACACACTTTCCAAAACCTTTCCAATTTTAACCACAATCTAGAGATAGGCATTTTCAGAAGTCACTATTCCCCCAAAATGTAAGTTAATAAAACATATTTAAACATGGGGGATACGTAACTTAAAACGTTCTGCTCCAGTACATAAATTAAATCAACAATTATTCATATATACTGAACTGTAAAAGATTTGTTCAGGGGTACTTTCCTTGAGAAGCTTTACAACTAACATTGGCTTGACCTTAGACCGACTTTAACTACTAAGTCCTTCGACTTGAACCTACAGAATCGAAACATCCTAGGTTAGACGACCAGTTATGCTTGCCATATCCTCGCTAGACAATTACCCAACATTAACGATTCCCGACTCGTACATATTTGTGTAATATTGTACATGTAATAATAATACACGTAATAATCAGGGTTTGATTCGTATTTAAAAATAATTTTCCGAAAATTCGGACAACAACTCTTCTATTTATAGCCTACCCGTCGAGACATCAATCGACGTCAATTCCCAACAAATCAAATTCATAATTTATAATCCAATACCACTCATCACACAAGTATTTATTTATGTTCCGAAAATAATTTACACAAATCATTTTATTTATTTAAAATATTTAGGACTCAGATAAAAATCATCACCATCCACCGTCCTCTCGTATAAATTCATCGCGGACGGCGACAAAATTTATTGGTGCCCGGAAATATTCGGGTGTCCGAATAAATTTCACCGATTATTAAAATCATCTTTCATGCGAATTAAATTTAATATCACGAAATATTAATCAATAATTTCTGCACAAAAATGAGAAAATAATTAAAATTCCAAATTGCACAACACGCGTGCCAATACGCGCCACACCACAGATGGCAACAATCAGCCGGAAAACCAAAAGAACGGCAGCCAAAATCAGGGGAAACGGGGAAATAACCAAACCCAACACACACACAGTTACCATATATACATACGTATATATATACACAACAGAATAACATAAACCAAGAGGCAGCGAAACCAACCGAAAAAGATGGCCAGAGAAACAGGCAGTGACCGGAGTACAACGAAGGAGGAAGAAGCAGAGAAGGGAGAGGATGAGAGATTATAAGAAAACGAGGGAAAAGAGAGAAATAAGAGATTGAGAGTGAGACTGTGAGATTGAACAAAGCCGAGGAACGAACAAGGGGTGGGGTTTTGCGTAGTAATTTTTTTTTTCTTTTGTTCGTTACAGCTGCAACACGTATCCACCAGATTGCTGAGAATATGACACGTGTTATTAGAGATAAATATGGTCATCCTGTAGCTCGATTTATTCTGCCACTTGATTTTTGAAGAATAAACTTGCGGGTGATAATAATCCCAAAATTTGCCAAACTAGTTTTAAAATTTTATAAATATCCCGAAATTAATAAAACATGAATTTCGTAGTTTTTAAATAATTTTTGAAACACAACTTAAACCCGCATTTAGCAATTAAACGAAACAACGTGCCGGTGAATTTAATCCCAAAAATCTCCAAAATAATTTTAAAACTCTCAAAATATTAAAAACTTAATAAAATATGAGTTTCATAATTTTTGAGAAATTCTGAAATTAAATACTGATTTTTCAATTCAATGCAATCAAAAAATCATTTAAAGAGAAATAATTAATGAAATATTGATTTATAAATTTTATAAAATCCCAAAAAATAATTATTGAAATTATGAAATCTTAAAAATAATTTTAGAGACAATCCAAATATTTATAAAAATAAATTTGCCATAAAACCACTTTTAAAATCGAAACAAAAAAAATACGGTTCAACAATAATTGTGCGAATAATCCACGCGAACCAATAATCACACGTATATAATAGTAAATAAAGCACAATTATCAAAATCAATATACACCTTCTTATTTAATTAGTTATGTTATAATTACACATTTAAATAATACAAAAATATACGAGTTGTTATACCTTTCTTCAACAAGATAATCTATTTTCGAATTTTCACATATCAAAACCCTTTACCGCATCATTTTCACACATCGAAGTAAAAGTATCAATCGAAACACACTTAATCACATAGATTTACAGATTTAAAGGGTTTAATTAAATGAGATTCTCATACCTTAGCCTACCGCCTGGCCTAGCGAGTAGGTCTTACCTAGTTGACTCAGTCGCGGACTGAGTCAACCTCCGAATCCCGTGTTTCACCCAAGTTTTGCCACATGCAATAGTGTTTCTCCTTATTTGACTCGATTTTGCTCCGATTCCGGTCTTCTCCTGTCATTAACTTCAAGAATTTGTTAGGGTTTTTGAAAATTGATTAATCAAACAACAATAAAAGTATATATATATATATATATATTGATCGATCGAATGTTTGAATTGATGATTCTCGTCCGATTTATGTACAAATCGATGATTTTTATCATCAAATTCATTTCTATATTACCAACCCAAAAGAAATGTATCAAAATCGTATAAACTGAGTACGAAAGATGATATAAGTATAATATCTGTATATAATTCATCGAAGATTTGAAGAATTATCGAGAATTAGATCTAGGGTTTCGGAGAAAGAGAGAGAGGCCAAAGAAAACGGAGAAGAGGCGAGAGAGAACAGATTTAGATCAAGAAAATGAGCCGATTGCAACACTGTTGTCAACAGTGTTTCTTTATATATCAACCGAAATCAATGGCTGCGATGTGTTAGGGTTAATGATGGAGGGTTCAGATTAGAAGATAATAACTAGTTGGGCTTTAAATAAAATTTGGGCTGGATTTAAAATTTTGTTTGGGCTGAATATAATACTCATAAAATTATTCTAGAAAATATATTTTTATATAATATTTTTGTAAAATATATTTTCCAAACTGAACTGAGTTCTGTATCATCTGAATCGTGCTCGACTTAATCTCAAAAGTGTTAGCCCTGATGGCTGGTCTGATGATGCTAGACTGAATGTCATTAATCTTAGGCTTAGAATAGTCCATCAAAGCCTTCAGATTTTTTGCTTAATCACCCATAGATACTACAATTGGCTCTTCAACTTTTTCTTCTTCCTGTAACTTCTTTTCTTCCTCAAAAACTTCCCTACGAACTACCACAAGTTCTTCCTTGTCTTTATCCAATGTTCTCTTACGAGTACGCGAACGCGTATGCATACACCCTTGCTAGAGTACCCGAAACCAGACAAGGAATAAATAAGTAACAATGTTCGAGTCAATGAACTTTAACGACCACTGATGGAAAGCACATAAACTATAAATTAAAACTGCAGTTCTCGGAAGCGGCGCCAAAAACTTGTTAGGGCGAAAACACGCGCTAAAATTCACGCAAGTATACGCATTCACAAGTAGTATAACATATAAATCAGGTTCGTTCCCACATACACTGGTTTAGGTTAAGTTCAATTTATGCACCTATTTAACAATGTATGGTTATCGCTCAATGCTAAGATAAATAACAAATTGGGTTTTAATTAAACAAAGAGATTATACTAAATAGCATTTACTAAGAGAGTTGAGGTTGAATTACTTATATGAGACGAACATGGGATTCTAACTTCATTACTACTTCATTCAAATTCATTATTCTTAACCTTAGCATGCAATGGTGATGACAACTAATCAGATAATATGAAACTAGTAAACGCCAACTTTCATTATACGAAACTAGTCCTTATATGTCTATAAGAATTGAAAACATAACGGTTTAATGCACAAGTTATCTATCGTGATTACATAGGGCAAGTAAGATGGTTAAAATTACCTATGAATCATGCATAACAATTACATGAACCTATGCTAGCATGACAAGTTCTAAATCTCTATATTCACTTTCGCTTCAATAGAGATTAACACACTATCTTATATGTTAGCTACACACATAAGACGAATAAGCATAACTAATACTAGGATATCAATCAATCACCATACACCAAGATATTGAAACAAATTAACTAAAGAAATCCATAAGTAAATCCGTTAAAAACCCAGGATAACGATTAGCCCATAATCGGACTCATCATCAACGTGGGTTCCAATGAAAACATGATATAGAAAATGTAGTCTTTATACGAATAAATAAAACCAAGTACAAACAAGAGTATAGGTTCAGCAAAATAAGAAACAAGCATCCAAATTATAACTCAAAACAAAGATTCACAAGAATAAACTAGATCGTCTTCGCCTTTGTTGAATTGTGCTAAAAGTCTCTTATCATCTTCTCCTTGCACTCTGGTCCGTCTCTAACTTGATATATATTAAAAACAACCTAAAGTTATTTATATAGCAGCCGTCAACAATCCGGAAGCCTTCCCTTTTAGAATTGTAGTAGAAACATGATTCTAAAATCCGGCCTCGGCGCGGGTGCGCGCTATCACAGCGCGGGCGCGCCATCCTTCTGGGAAAAACTCAGATTTCTTCTTAAATCTTGCTGCTTTGAGCCGGCTTTCCACGAGCTTTTATTCCAACACCACCTGGACACCAAATTAGCACCAAAACAATGTTAATTCACCCGATTACCTGAATAGTGCCTGAAATGCAAAAACACTAGAAAACACATTAAAATACTTAACAACTTGAGTACAAATACACCAATTCAAAGCTTATTAGAGCATAATAAAGTATCATAAATGCCACTCAACATACCCCCAAACTTGAATCGATGCATGTCCTCAAGTATAAACAGACTCAAAGAACGAGAAACAAAAATGCATGAATGCAACTATATGAATGCAACGATCCCCAATAAAATAACTCAACCAAACAACAAGCAACATATCAACAAATGAAGTTATTCGCATGAAGATCAATCAAATCATACAAATAAACTTACAAACTAGAGACATGCGTGTGTGAAGATGCTTACAGGTATACTATCGCAACTAGATCAATAATCATGACTCACTACTCATCAAGGAAATCGCAAGGTTATAAATAAAATAAAAAGCTAGACTCAAAATAACTTATAAAACTTCAATTCTTATATTGGAGTTTTATACGAATTCATGCTTTTATTCACAACAAAACAACACAAGTATGCTTATTTGATCATGCAATGAGTGAGGTACACAAAAGACTTATACAATAGCACCCATGTAGTGAGCGTTAGGCTAGCGGATCCCAGACCATAAAAGCCTTAGGTCACTAGGCACAAAGTCCCCTAAGAACTTAATAACTCGAGTACTAAAGAACTCACCCGTGATCAATTATACAGAACACTTATTCTTTTTCTTTTCTTTTTCTTTTTTTCTTTCATAATTTATGAATGAGTGCATTTCGCTCCATCTCATTCAACCCTAGACTACTCATAAAAATATGATCCGACTACTAGCCATTTGACAGCTAGCCACACAACTAGCAATGAAATCCAATTTCTCCAATTTTTAAATATCCATGTTTTTTTATTATTAAGAGAATACCCTAAATTCTAAATATAAACAAGGGATTAAACCTCGACAAATCAAATAAACCATGATCATGATCTAGCACTCTAGCAACCTATAAGACTTAGTAAAATATAAGTGTCTCTAGCATGCAAATCAATCCAATAAGACTCAACATCACTAAATACGACATCACTACACTAGCATCAATATCGCAAGTCAATCGGGAAAATTATCTAAGGGATCATGTTATAATGCAAATGCATGAAACTACATGAACAAATTATCATAAAATTACCAAAATAAAAAAAACTACATGGCAAAATATGCAAACTATATGAACTAAACTATCATGAACATGCAACTATATGAGACTCACACCAATATATTCCTTCAACTACTACCCCCAAACTTAAAATATTCACTGTCCTCAGTGAAGGTAATAGTAATGAATCAGGCATACCTACTCTGAATCAGAATCCTCACCCTCAAGGGGTGGAGTGTCAGGTGTGTCAGGAGGTGGATACACGGAATTCTCAGCAAATACTGGCCACTAAATGTCAACTCCGGTGGCTCTAAATGCCGTCCCAAGTGCCTGGGTGAGATCCTGTGCAAAACGACTATGGATGTCGTGCATCACATCCATCCTCCTCGCAAGACGCCTATACTGCGTCGAACTCAAACCAGCTACCATGTCCCCTTTTATTACCTCCTGTTGTTGCTACGATGGTCCTCATTCATCTCCTAACTGAGATCTCCATGCAGTCCTGCTCGCCTGACCAGCAGCTGGCCTCCCACCAGGTAGGTGGTCAAAAGAATACCCAATCCCCTTCAGATCGGGCTTGCCTCCATCCCATTCCTGCATCGTAGCCAAAGTAGTGCTATTGATCGGAGCACTCGAAATCTGCAATTGCTCATGTGTGGGCTAATACACACCAACTGCTACACACAGCTTTGTCACCACTGACGCATACGGAATAGACCCCGTAGTGCTCCCCCTCAAGAACCTCAGAATCCCCTAGTATATCACCTTCCCCAAATCTACATAATCACCCTGCAAAATACCACATAGCAGACGTGCACGCTCCACGGTAACCTTATGCACATGCGAAGATGGCATTATATTAGCACATATAAAAGTGTTCCATGCACGGGCAAACCTCTTCATGCCGGACACCGGAAATATAGAATACTCGGCGATTGTGCCCCTCTTGATCTTCCAATATGTGTCGGGACGATAAAGAGTAGCAACAATAAGATCCAGATAAAAGTCCTCTGGAGTCTTATCGTTCCAGGTATCCTGCCCCACCTTCCTCACGGGCTGCTCAATCATAGTCCTGATAGCCTCTGCACTATACTCCACCATCCTCCCTCGCACCATAGTGAAGCCATTCTTCTCGGCCTTGGCGTTTGCATAGAACTCGCGAACCACACTCATAGGCACAACAACTGGTGCCTCATAAAAAAGAACTCATCCCATCTCCAAGATCATCTCCAAAAGCTTACCATCGTTCCCAGATGGCAGGAAATCTCTCTCCTTGGCAATAGGCTTCGCGAGAAGCCTCGTGTACTCCTCCTCAGCCTCTGGAGTAGAAAACCCGGGCCTCACACCACTCGAAGTTGAAGAATTGGTGGCACTGCTATCGACTTGAGTTCTTTGTCTCTTGAGTGCCATATAAATTGATTAGAGAGAATACGAGTTGTGTTTGTGAGAGATTTTGTGTTTGAGAGTTTGTGAATTGGTGAAGAAGTTTATGTATGAGGTGTGTATATATATAGGTGGTAAAAAAAGAATTAGATATGGAATAGAAGTGGGATTTGATTATGGGAATAATGGGAGTAATGGGTTTAATTTGGAGAGGGAATTATGGGATGTGGGGGAGTAAAATTCGGTTGGGGATTGATTTTGGGACACAATTCCCGTTTTCCCCCCTTTAACTGCCTTTTATTTTTTTCCAAAGTCGGGACACGGCGCGGGCGCGCGCTGGGACTGAAAGAGATGTGTCCTAAGTCCAATCATGTATGATGATTTAGGAATAACTTTTATGTAATCTGTTTTGATTTCATTGATATTAATAAAAGACTTGTTTTGGTTTTATTGCGGGCTTTATCTATTTAAGTGTTTAAATAAGATATACCATAGTTTAGAGTAAAGCTTTTTATGGATTATGCTGAGATCATATAATGAGACCTAAAAGATGATAACTCTAAACTTAAATATTTCCTGGTCGTAGGATTACTAACTGGTAATTAGTAATCCGCAAAGATCGTACATACTATGCTAGATTCATTATGAAGGATGTCTATTCTCATAGACATTTGTGTGGTGACACTATAGCTAGTATGTAGGTGCTTATTATAGAATAAGTTCACTGAACATGACTCACACAGCTGAACAACTGATGGAGTTCACTCACGTGTCAGCAGTTATTCACAAAGTGATAGTTGTACAAGTATCCTTAGACTTGAGGTCATCATAGTCATCTTCTGTACACTGAACTATGCTTTGGTTTAGTTCTTAGTCTCCAGGGAGAATTATAAGGGCTCTATTGGGTATAGGAATTTGTACACGAAGATAGTGTATGATCAATAAAGGATCTACCCCTTCCATTGAAGGAAGAGAATATTCAATGCTGATCCACTTATGCTAGTTCAGGAATCTCTGGCCAGAGTGAATGAAATTAGAAAGGAGTTTCTAATTTACATTAAATAGAACTAAGCATAGTGAATGGGAAAGCAAATGATTAAATAAGATAGGCTTGACACAAGTTCCATGCCTTGTATTTAATCGTGACATTGTAGGGTAGAAGGAATTGATTGTACGGTAACTACTCACTGAATAGGTTCTTGGTATTCTAAGCAGTGAATTCGTATTATCCGGATAGTCGTGATATGCTGAGAAGTATCCCTCACGATGTAGAATAAATATGATTAATTTATTAATTAATCATATTTAATGAATTAGAGAATTTATATAAATAATGATAAAATAGTTTTATTATTATTTATTTCTACTACCGGCTTAATATTGAACCTACAGGGTCACACCATAAAAGAGAATGATTTAATGGTGGAGGAATTAATTAATAATGGCTGGTAATTATTTATTTGTGAAATAAATAATTAATTAGCAGATTTAATAATTGATTAAATGAGATTTAATTAATTCTTAATATTATTAATTAAGAATTTAATTTTGGAAATTAAATCAAGTGAGAGAATTATTTTTCTAAAGTGTTTAGAAAAGGGATTAATGATTAAAAGGTGTTTTAATTATTAGTTAACTGGTTAATAAGAATAATCAATTAAAGGGTTAATAATAATAATATTTTATGGAAAATTTTCAACTGAAATTTTTTCCTATAAATATACTATTATAAACCCTATTTGCCTCAACCCAAATAATTAACCCAAATTCTAAAGTAGAACAAAAGGGAGGCAACTAATTCTCTTAACCTCTTCCTCCTCCATCACATTGTACTCTTGGTGGATATCGGCGGAGTGCTTCACACTTGAGGAGCAGCTGCTAGGGATTTCCCTTTATCTTTCTTGGATCGCTATTAAAGACCTTCATCTTTCCATTAATGTAAAGCTTCTTAAGGTAAACATACTAAACTACGAATTAAATATTATTTTTCGCATGGATCCTGCGGAGGGTTTCAGTTTTTTTTAAGATTTAAATTTACGTATTCGTTGCGTTTATATGCTAAAAATCCTTCAATGGCATCAGAGCTACTTGCGAAAAGTTTTTAATTCGTTTATGTGTTTAACTGTTTTCGATATATGAGCATGTACGTGATTCGCCATGATTTGATGTTGATATAATATGCTTATATATGTATGGTTTTAAATATATGATATTCATGTGAGTTGTGTAATCATAAGATGATTATGTAATCTGTATATATACTGATATATACATGGTTTATGTTTGTTCTAATTATGAGAATCATATTAGATACGGATTCTGAATTGGCTGCTACAGATTTGCTGAAATCTGGGTCTGGTGTCCGATTTATGCAAATGAATACCCTATTCCATAGGTAAACGAGCGTCTGAATAAAACTGATAGATAAAGCTATCAACGACTCGTCTGTAAGGCGTTTGACGGCGTTTACTGCCCGTAAACAGTGATTCTTGTTTTTCTGATTTGATCCTGATTTTTCTGATTTTTGTCATATTTTTTTTTATGATTAGATCATGGATAATATGATATGTTAAGATCAGATTATGTGTTTTAACATGCTTTTATGTGTTGTATGAGCATGGTGGATGGTTATGGCTTTTCGATCTTAGTGTAATGGTTTTGGTTTTGGTTTTAAATACGACTTGCATGTTGTCAATCTTTGTAATCATAAATCTCGAATGTAACTCGAGTTATTCTTGTAAGTTCATTAGATTAGTTTTACTTTCAATCTATGTAATGTAATTGAAGACTCAAGAAGGCTATCCAATGGAGGTGATACAAAGAAGAAGATGAGGCATACAAGAAGTCTAAACAAAGAAGAAGACTTATGTAATAAGTAGTTGTATTTATTTTCATCACCATATTAGATTGACCTTGATCTTTATCATGAGTTTGATAAAGATCACATAGGATGGGGCCATAACCAAACACATTTACTTTATTGCACTTTACATTTACATGTTTATTTAATTTTATATATCAAATATAAGCCTATGTTTACCATGCGATGATAGATTTAGGTGAACTTAAATCAATATAAGGCGTGCTCTAGAAAATCTAGAATAAGAATCGTTTCTTGCCTTACCAATAATATTATGAATACAATCATGAGATTCTTGTGTTTATGAAACACGTAATTAAATATGAATTTTCAATATTGAGAGAAAGGATGATTCTGTCAAAAGCAGATTTCTATCTGTAAGAAAGGGGTATTAAGTGACGCCTCTTGACAATGCTCCCCCTGATCTGGGAATCATCTGATTATCGATTATTGATTTAAAATATTTAATTTAAAAGGAAGAATCTATTTATAATATGATTATGATTGTAACATAATATAATCCCTCTAAAATTAAATAATATCAAGTAGTAAATGGCCAATGACACAACGGGCTTGTGTCGGTCATAGCCTTCCAATATGGTAGAAAGTGGTTCTTATTTTTAAATCATTGTCGTTTCGTGCTACAGCCGAGGGCTTTGATTTTGAAATAAGAAATACTTGTCTATTACATAGAGATGTGTACATTTAATTAGAATCTAAAGGTCGTTATGTGCTACAGCCGTGGGCCGTTGGAGACTTTTTAAATTGTACAGAATGTTGGGTTAGACTTAACTTAGAATATTGAGTTTGTCGTGCTACAGCCGTGACTCAATTATTCAAGAGGCTAAAGTTTTATTAGGAAATAACTAAGATGTAATTGACAAGAGTTGTCTGCCTATTGAACATCACATGACGTTTCGTGCTACAGCCGAGGTTGTGTGATGGAATGTAGGATCCCTATTCCCACTAGCATTATGAATGCTTAATTTTCACTTAGGGGTTGTATAAATTAGATAAACTAGTGGGAGCCACTTATGAATAAAGACCCGATTCATATAGTGTCTTGAAATGAAATTGAATATTTGCTAAGTGTTGTTATGTGTTCATCATTTACAGATTTACTCTATTCGTTATGTCTTCTGCACTATCACTCCGGAGTATACTAGATGCTCACAAGTTGACTGGTCCTAATTTTGCTGACTGGCTTCGAAACTTGAGAATTGTTCTCAGGGTTGAGAAGCTGGAACCTGCTAGCGATGCACATAATGATGAACATGTTGTGTATCGTAAGTGGATAAATGATGCAAATGTTGCTCAATGCATCATGCTAGCTTCCATGAACATTGAGCTATAGAAGCAACATGAGCATATGGATGCTCACACTATCCTCATGCATCTACAAGAGTTGTATGATGTGGCAGGGAGGACAACTCGATATGAGATATCGAAGGAGCTGTTCGGTTGTAGGATGTCTGAGCGATCATTTGTGAATGACCATGTACTTAAGATGATCAATTTGATTGAACGTCTTGGACAACTTGGTTTTGCCATGGATGGGGAGCTGAGCCAAGACTTGGTCTTGCAATCACTTCCGAGTTCGTTCTCGCAGTTTGTTGTGAACTTTCACATGAATAAGCTGGATGTCAGCCTGCCTGAACTTCACAACATGTTGAAGACTGCGGAATCGAATTTTCCCCCTAAGAAGAGTTATGTTCTTCTAATTAGTGAAGGTTCCAATCCTAAGAAAGGAAGAAGAACCCTTCCAAGAAGAAGAAAGTAGGTGAGAAAAATCCGGTTCCACCAAAAGCTGAAGACCCCAAGAGCAAAGCTGTTTGCTTTCACTGTAACAAGGTGGGGCACTGGAAGAGGAACTGCAAGGTTTACCTTGCAGAATTGAAGAAGAAGAAGGGGTTTTTTAGGGTTATAGGATTAAAAAAAAGACCAGCCTTTTTGTATAAACAAATAACTATAGAACTAATAACCAACTCATCACTTCACATTATCTGGATCCAAAAAACCAGTCACGATATGATCCAGGCTCCGTTTAGAAAAAGCCCAATTGGAAATAGATCTATGATTACTATTTGTATCATAAACGATTTCTTTTTGTAAAGAGAAGCCATCTCAAAATCTTAATCAATCAAGTAATATTAATATGCATGAATACATCAAATTTTTGGTCGAAAGCATAAAAATGGAAAAAGAGGGGAAGTCATAACAAAAAGAAGTGGTAATGGAATCATTTATACCGCTTCTGATTCAGGTATATTCATGATCGAAGTTAATATGTCACTAAGTCAAATTTCTACTTGGGTATTAGATACCGCATGTGGTTCTCATATTTGTAATTCGTTGCAGGGACTAAGGAGAAGTAGAACTCTTGAAGAAGAGGAGGTGATTCTACGGATGGGAAATGGAGCAAGAGTTGCTGCTGAAGCTGTAGGATCATTTCATTTACATATGCCTACGGGCAAGACTATTGTTCTAAATAATTGTTATTTTATTCCCTCGATTGTGAGGAATATTATTTCTATTCCATGTTAGACTTGGATGGATTTTCGTTTGTTATTCAGAATAATAAATGTTCAATTCTTAGAGATAACGTTCTTTATGGAAGTGGTATTTTAAATAATGGTATGTATGTATGTGACGTAGAGCATAATTTACTACAAATTGAACATACTAATAAAAGAAAAAAGGATGATGAAAATCTCACTTTCTTGTGGCACTGCGGACTTGGTCATATTAGTGAAAATAGACTCCGGACATTGCATAAGGAAGGGTTACTTGACCCCTTTGATTTTGAATCATATCCTACATGCGAGTCTTGTCTATTGGGTAAAATGACCAAATCTCCATTTAGTGGACATGGAGAGAGGGCTGCAGATTTGCTAGGATTGGTACACACAGATGTATGTGGACCAATGTATACGCAAGCCATGGGTGGATTTTCATACTTCATTGCTTTCATAGATGATCGATCTAGATTCAGATATATGTATTTGATGAAACACAAGTCTAAAGCCTTTGAAAAGTTCAAAGAATATAAGTTTGAAGTGGAGAAACAAACCAAACATAGTATTATAACTCTTCGATCAGATCGAGGTGGTGAATACTTGAATGGAGAGTTTCTAGCTTATCTCAAAGAAAATGGTATAGTCTCCCAGTGGACTCCTCCATATACTCCACAGTTGAATGGGGTATCTGAAAGGAGAAATCGAACTTTGTTAGACATGGTTCGGTCCATGATGAGCTATGCGAATCTTCCAGTTTTCCTATGGGGTTATGCATTGGAAACCACAGCATATTTACTGAATAAGGTGCCTTCCAAATCTGTTCCTCAAACTCCATATGAGATATGGAAAGAAAGGAAATCGAGTGATTGGCTTTAGTACAAGTGGGAGATTGAAAGAGATGTGTCCTAAGTCCAATCATGTATGATGATTTAGGAATAACTTTTATGTAAACTGTTTTGATTTCATTGATATTCATAAAAGACTTTTTTGATTTTATTGCGGGCTTTATCTATTTAAGTGTTTAAATAAGATATACCATAGTTTAGAGTAAAGATTTTTATGGATTATGATGAGATCATAATAATGAGACCTAAAAGATGATAACTCTAAATTTAAATATTTCCTGGTCGTAGGATTACTAACTGGTAATTAGTAATCCGCAAAGATCGGTACATACTATGCTTGCTTCATTATGAAGGATGTCTGTTCTCATAGACATTTGTGTGGTGACACTATAGCTAGTATGTAGGTGCTTATTATAGAATAAGTTCACTGAACATGACTCACACAGCTGAACAACTAATGGAGTTCACTCACGTGTCAATAGTTGTTCACATAGTGATAGTTGTACAAGTATCCTTAGACTTGAGGTCATCATAGTCATCTTCTGTACACTGAACTATGCTTTGGTTTAGTTCTTAGTCTCCAGGGACAATTATAAGGGCTCTACTGGGTATAAGAATTTGTACACGAAGATAGTGTATGATCAATAAAGGATCTACCCCTTCCAGTGAAGGAAGAGAATGTTCAATGCTGATCCACTTATGCTAGTTCAGGAATCTCTGGCCAGAGTGAATGAAATTAGAAAGGAGTTTCTAATTTACATTAAGTAGAACTAAGCATAGTGAATGAGAAAGCAAATGATTAAATAAGATAGGCTTGACACAAGTTCCTTGCCTTGTATTTAATCGTGACATTGCAGGGTAGAAGAAATTGATTGTACGGTAACTACTCACTGAATAGGTTCTTGGTATTCTAAGCAGTGAATTCGTATTATCCGGATAGTCGCGATATGCTGAGAAGTATCCCTCACGATGTAGAATAAATATGATTAATTTATTAATTAATCATATTTAATGAATTAGAGAATTTATATAAATAATGATAAAATAGTTTTATTATTATTTATTTCTACTACCAGCTTAATATTGAACCTACAAGGTCACACCATAAAAGAGAATGATTTAATGGTGGAGGAATTAATTAATAATGGCTGATAATTATTTATTTGTGAAATAAATAATTAATTAGCAGATTTAATAATTGATTAAATGAGATTTAATTAATTCTTAATATTATTAATTAAGAATTTAATTTTAGAAATTAAATCAAGTGAGAGAATTATTCTTCTAAAGTGTTTAGAAAAGGGATTAATGATTAAAAGGTGTTTTAATTATTAGTTAATTGGTTAATAAGAATAATCAATTAAAGGGTTAATAATAATAATATTTTATGGAAAATTTTCAACTGAAAATTTTGCCTATAAATATACTATTATAAACCCTATATGCCTCAACCCAAATAATTAACCCTAATTCTAAAGTAGAACAAGAGGGAGACAACTAATTCTCTCAAACTCTTCCTCCTCCATCACATTGTACTCTTTGTGGATACCGGTGGTATAACGACTCGTGTATTTTTATTTTTATTTTATACTTGGAAGTGTAATAAAAGTTTAAGTAAATAAATAAAAGGTGTGTATTAATTTTGGCAGCGATTACTGATTGTTATTTAATTATTTATGACTTGTTAATATGTAGAATTGGAATTATGTGATTTATTTGCGAGTTATATGATTTTATTTCGCTTGTAAAAGTTATTTTATGATAATTTTAATTCCATAAATATTTGGGTTTTCTTTAAAATTGGTTTTCCAATTTTATAATTTCAATAATTATTTTTAGGACTTTATAAAATTTAGAAATCAATATTTTGTTAATTATTTATGTTTAAATGATTTTCTGAGTGTAATAAATGCTAAAATCCATATTTAATTATGGGAATCTTTAAAAATTATGAAACTTATATTTTATTAAGTTCGTATTATTCTGAGAATTTTAGAATTATTTTGGGAATTATCAGAGTTAGTTTCACCCGTGCGTTGATTCGTGTAATTGATAAAAGCGGGTACAAACTGTATTTCAGAATTATTCTAAAATTTCAAAACCTACGTTTTAATTAAGTTCGGGATACGTATAAAACTTTGAAGTGGTTTCAATAAATTTATGAAGTTGTTTTCTCGCGAACCCATTGCGTAAATAATAACTGCGGGGTGTTATAGACCCTGTTCGGCTCGGTGTGGTGGTTATAAGGGAGTGACACGTATCCTAATTAGAAGATATGTGTCAGCAGCGGGTTTTGGGGGATTAAAAACATCACCTCTCATTTGTCTCTCTCTCGGGCCTCGGCTGTAACTCTCTTCGTTTCTCTTCGATTCTCTCTCGATTATTTCTGTTCTTCCTTCCTTCTTCCTCCTGATTCTTTGTTCGCCGGTTTCTTTCGGTTTTCCGGTGAGTTTCGGTTCTTTTAACTCCCAATTGTAGCTTCGATTTCTTCTGTTGGATGTATATATATATGCACCTGTGTGTATGTATATATTTGTGCAGTGTTGCCTTAATTATTACAATGAATTCCGGTTGCCGCCGCGTAAATTCCGGCTAGGTGGCCGGAAGTGTGTGTACGCGTCTGTGTTGTGTGTGTGTGCGTTTGTGTTGTATGTGGTGTGTGGCGGCTTGGCCATGTGTGGTGGCCGGGGGTTTGGCCGTGTTCTGTGCTTCCATGTTTTACTTGTTTTGGGCTCTGTTGGGCCTGTTCATTCGAGCCTTGGGTTCTTTGTTGGGCCTGGCAGTTGGATTTGACTGTTGGGCCGAATTTTGTTGCAGTGGGCTGATTATTAAATTTTTAATTTCTATTTTCCTTTTTATGCAGGAATTATTTGATTAAGCATTCATGATATTAATAATTTCGTGCGGGAATTATGATTAATCGGTGGAATGCGCGATGGAAACCCGAAGTAACGGGTACCCGCGAATTTTACCGCCGTCGGCGATGAGCCTCGGCGAGCCGACGGTGGACGGTGATGACGATGTTCTGAGTCCTAAATTCTATAAATAAATAAAATAAAATAATTATGTAAAATATGTTTGGATTTGAATAATTAATTTTTATTGGTGTTGGGTTGTACAGAATAATATTGTGGATGGTTGAGAATTGTTGACGTCGACTATAATCGACGGGTAGTCTTATAAATAAAGAAGTTGCTGCCAAAATTTTCTAAAAATATATTTGTAATTATACATAATTATGTTTTACGTGATATCCCTATTTATGTTCGAGAAATATAATTGCATGATTTTGTGTATAATATTAATACGAGTCGGGTTGTCGGATTTGGGTTATTAGGATTTGAGGATATCAAGCATGTCGGTATAACTAATTAGGGTATTCTGTAATTGTAGATCCCCGTCGAGTTGTTCCAGGATCAAAGTCAGCGTGAAAGCTATTAGGGTTTGTAAAGCGTTGCAAGGCAAGTACCCCTGACCATTCTTTCATGGTTCAGTGTATATGAATATCTAAATGTTTTATTCTCGTGATGGAACATAAATGTTTTAAGTTACGTATCCCCTGTAGTTATAAAATCATTGTTTTCGAATTGTTTTGGGGAAAAGTAACTTCAAAAGGTACCTGTCTCAAATGGAATGATTTGCGAAACGGATTTTATATGTGTGCTGGCTAAATAAATGATTTTGAAAATGAGATAGGTACAAGTGTTTTTGAAAACTGGATAAAACGGTCAGATATGGGATATATTGGGGCCAGAGTAGGCCTATTGAGGTGGCGTAAGAGGCTAATTCGGTTGCGCGCATTATAAAACTGATTAGTCCAGCAGGTCAGAGACCTAGCTAGTCTCTGAGTTCCGGAACAGGTAAATGGGATGGCAGTTAGAGCCGTCTGGTGTTGATAGCCTGATCAGCTATCTTCACATATCCGCTATGTATTTGATTGGGATTTGTAAATTATATGAAAGCATGATTGACTGATACAGCGGTTTTATAAAATGGTTAGCATGCTAAAATTGGACTCTGGTATTACGCAGCACACTATAATGTTGTTTTCACAAAGCATGCTAATTAGTGATATCCAGTTACTTTGATTATCATTATGAAATGTTGATATCATGATTACAGCTCTGTTCCCATTATTGTTACATTACTGTTTTAATCTGTTATTCATATTTGGTACTGCTGAGCGATTATGCTCACCCTTGCAAACTGTTATGTACATTTCGCAGATGCCTAGAAGATCAGTCAGACCGACCCATGTTCCCGCCCCTTCTGGACCGGCTCCTCTGAGGTAGTTTATATCAGGCCATGAGGTCTGAGGAGTTGCTGAATAAAGTTAGTGTGTCGTAGATAGTGAATAAAGAGTTTCTAATAATAAGAATCTGAATTATACTTGAACCTGGATCGGATCTTGGTTTGGGGTCAAGTTAATATATTCTAATAATAATTCTGTTGTTTATATTTTTGAGTAATTGTGTTTAGTGATGTCAACTCCTGACCCCGGGGTTGAGGCCGTCACAGTTGGTATCAGAGCTACAGGTTCAAGTCCCTGATTCAGGTTAGGGATTGTGTCAAGTAGGTGATAACGTGAGTCTTTAAGTGTGAGTCAGCAACTCATATAGAGGAGCAGACCTTTAGAGTCAGTCGAGGGTTCAGACGGCGTTACCCTGGGATCTATTAAATGTTTTGATAGAATTGCCTTGACCTGGTGGTGTATTTCCTGTATATTTATTATGTTGGCAGTGGCCTATTGCGATTTCGAGTTCTCCATCTCGGGCTTCTGATTCGGATAGCTCAGATTCAGAGAAACCCCTTGATGCTGTTGCCGAGGAGACCCCTATGCCTCCTCCCCCAGTTCCTTCTTTTGTGCCTTGAGACATCCCTGGATCTGGTCCTCGTCCCCGTTGGGTACGTAGGTCTGTGTCTGCTGTCAGGGATTTCCCTCCCGGCTGCGGTCCCAGTTCTTCCATGATGAGACCTCCGGCACCTTCTGTGGCCCCTAGTGGTATTTCTTCACCGATCCCTTATCATGTGCATAGGGCGGTGAATACTTCCTTTATCAGAGAGCAGAGTCCAGAGTTTGCTGCCCAGTTGGACCAGGTACCTATTGCACCATTTCAGGGTATTTCTGCCCCTTCCCCTGAGGTGCGAGCCCGTGTGAGAGCATTGACCCAGATGGTTGTAGAGAGGGCTAGGTCTGTTGACCGTTTCATTAGTTCAGAGTTCAGAGCTGTGCAGTATCAGGTTCTAGTGAACTGGCTAGTGTTTGAGCTAGATTCCATTGGTGGCAGTGGTAGAGACTAGACAGAGTTGCAGTAGAGGGATGCAGAGCTCAGAGTTGACTTCTAGGAGTTCTGTGATGGTTTTCTTTGTATATGTACATTATGCTGTGATAGTTTGTAGTAGGCGCGGCTGTTATGACAACCAATTTTGGCGTGTATTCGGATGGTTCTTTGTATTTGGATTTTCAGTTGTACTGGTTGAATTCTGTTGGTTATTATATTTCAGCTGCTTTATATTATTATTCAGTTTTACATATTGTGTGTTGCTATTATTGTTGTTATTGTCATTGTTGATTCTGTTGCTGCCATTTTTAGATTATAATCATTCACTCAGGATGGATCCAATTATAATGGGGGATGAGAATATTGTCTTAGTGGCAACGCTCTCCTGATGCATAAATATAAACTGCTGGAGCAATCCATTTTCTTATATATGACTATTATGTTTCAGGAGATGCCACAAAAGAGAAATTCTCAGCCCAATAACGGATCTGCTGGGGATCCTTCCATGAGTGATTTGATGAACTTGTTGCGTCAGCAGACTGTACAGCTGGCCCAACAGCAACAACAATTCCAGCAACAGCAGCAACAATTGCAACAGCAACAACAACAACAACAACAGCTCATACAGCAATAACAACAGCAAATCCAACAGCAGCAACTACAAATCCAACAGGAGCATGAGATGAGAGGGGCAAATCAAGGTGTTAGTTTTAAGTCTTTTCGAGCAGTGAAGCCCCCAGAGTTTAAAGGAGAGGTAGATCCTGTTGCTGCCAGGATATGGTTAAAGGAAATGGAAAAGGCGTTTGCGCTCACTAAGGTGAGTGAGCATTTAAAGACTGATTATGCTAGTTATTTTCTGAGGAATGATTCAAATTATTGGTGGGAATCTATGTGAGCCCTAGAAGGAGAAGGTCCAGTTCCCTGGGCCAGATTCACAGAATTGTTTTTGGAAAAATACTTTCCAGCCTGTCTCCAAAGTCAAATGGAGATGGAATTTTTAGAGTTGAAACAAGGAAATAGGAGTGTTACGGAATATGAAGCGAAGTTTACGGAGTTGGCCCGTATAGCACCGGAATATGTGAGTTCCGAAGCCCAACGAGTGAAGTGGTTTCAACAAGGGTTGAAGCTAGAAATAAGAAGTGGAGTTGTAGCCTTACAACTCAAGACATATACTTCGGTAGTTCAGGCTGCCCTGGTGATAGAGAGTGATCAGAAGTTAGCTGCAAAGGAGCAGAGTGAAAAGAAAAGGAAATTTGAAAGTGGACCTGCAAAGTCAGAATCAGGAATGGCAAGTCGAAGGTTTCAGCGTTGGTTTGGTAGGAATAAGAATAAAAAGTTTAAAGGGCAGAACTTTCCCCAAGTTAAGCCCGGTACAACATCAGTTAACTCTGCCCCGACGAAGATGAGTAAGCCAGTAGTTGATTGTAAGATGTGTGGGAAAAAACACAGTGGTCAGTGTCGAGAGAATGTTAATTGTTTTAAGTGTGGACAGAAAGGTCACTATTCCACGGAGTGTAAGTCTGAGATTCAAGGAATTACTTGTTTTAGTTGCGGAAAAGTGGGACACATAGCTAGGAATTGCAAGTCAGTGACTCAAGGTAATGCAGGAAGGAGTGTGTCTCAAGGACCAGCAACCAGTACTGCGAGAGCTAGGACTTTTAAGATGACCCAGAAGTCTCCAGTTCATGATTCTGATGTGGTTGCAGGTACGCTTACTCTAAATTCCGTACCTGTTAACATTTTGTTTGATTCGGGAGCGTCCAAATCTTTTATATCCGTGAATTGTGTGAGTAAAATGCAATTAATGCTAGAAGATTTAGATGAACTCTTAACTATAGAAGTGGCTAATAAAGATAAAGTACTTGTAAAACAATTTTGTCCTAGTTGTTCCTTAGAGATTCCGGGGTATATGTTCCATGTTGACTTAATACCCTTCGAGTTAGGAGACTTTGATGTTATTCTAGGTATAGATTGGTTGTCTCGATATATGGAAAATATTGATTGTAAGAAAAAGAGAGTTGTTCTGTACACCTCAGATAAGAAAAGGATCAGTTACCAAGGGCAGAGGCAAGATAGGAAGTTTCTCTCAGTGATGCAAGCAAGAAAATTGTTGAGACAAGGATGTGAAGCGTACTTGGCTCATGTAGTGGATACGAAGAAAGAGACCCCTATTTTGGAGGACATCCCTGTAGTAAGAGAATTCCCTGATGTTTTTCCAGAAGAATTACCAGGATTGCCACCTGATCGTGAGATAGAGTTTTCCATTGATTTGATACCTGTAGCTGAACCAGTTTCTAAGGCTCCATACAGAATGGCCCCGATTGAAATGAAAGAATTGGCTAAGCAACTTCAGGAGTTATTGGATAAAGGAGTTATTCGACCCAGTGTTTCTCCGTGGGGTGCTCCAGTGTTATTTGTGAAGAAAAAGGATGGAAGTATGAGATTGTGTATTGATTATAGAGAGCTGAATAAGTTGACGATAAAGAATAAATATCCTTTACCGCGGATCGATGATTTGTTTGACCAGCTTAAGGGAGCATGTTACTTTTCAAAGATTGATTTAAGGTCTGGCTACCACCAATTGAAGATAAAGCCCGAGGATATCCCCAAGACTGCATTTCAAACAAGGTATGGCCATTACGAGTTTCTAGTAATGTCGTTTGGATTGACGAATGTGCCAGCAGCTTTCATGGATTTGATGAATAGGGTATACAAGGAGTATCTGGATAAGTTTATTATTGTATTTATTGATGACATCCTCATATATTCGGAGAATCCAGAAGATCACGCGGTGCATCTGCAGATTGCCCTTCAAAAGTTAAGAGAAAATCAATTGTATGCTAAGTTTTCTAAGTGTGAGTTTTGGCTGACGGAGGTACAGTTTCTTGGACATGTGGTGAGTAAGGAAGGTATCAAAGTAGACCCGGTAAAGATTAAAGCCGTATCAAAATGGGATCACCCGAAGACACCCACGGAAATAAGAAGTTTTCTTGGATTAGCAGGATATTATCGAAGGTTTGTGAAAGATTTCTCAAAGATTGCATCCCCACTAACTAAGTTGACCAGGAAGAATGAGAAGTTTGTTTGGACGGAAAAGTGCGAAGAGAGTTTCCAGGAGTTAAAGCGAAGATTAGTGACGACTCCAGTGTTAGCATTGCCAGATGAGACAGGAAACTTTGTAATTTATAGTGATGCTTCTCTGAAAGGATTGGGATGTGTGTTAATGCAGCATGACAAAGTGATTGCGTATGCCTCCAGACAATTAAAGCCTCACGAACAAAAATATCCAGTTCATGACCTTGAATTGGTGGCTATAGTATTTGCTTTAAAGTTATGGCGTCACTACTTATATGGCGAGAAATGCGATAGTTACACCGATCATAAGAGCCTGAAGTACATATTCACGCAGAAAGATCTGAACATGAGACAGAGAAGGTGGTTGAAGTTAATTAAGGACTATGATTGTTCAATTAATTATCACCCAGGTAAAGCCAATGTAGTGGCTAATGCCTTGAGTAGAAAGGAAAGGTTGAATATGATTAAGATTGCGGAAGAGTTGGCACAAGACTTAGAAAGAATGGAAATTGAAGTTCGAGTACCTAATGAAAGTCAGGAGCAGCTATATGAAGTTACTTTCCAGCCAGCATTGATGGAAAAGATCAAAAGGTGTCAAGAAGGAGTTATGGAACAAGAGTTGGATACTTTGACAGGAGAAGAGCTGTGTACTCAAAAAGATAGTCAAGGTTTGTATAGATTTTCGTCCAGAGTTTGGATTCCTAATGTAACAGAGTTGAAGAACGAGGTATTGCAGGAAGGACATAACTCTAGGTTTTCTATCCACCCTGGTAGTACCAAGATGTATCAGGATTTGAAGAGAAATTTTTGGTGGCCAGGAATGAAGAAAGATATTGCCAATTGGGTAAATAAATGTCACGTGTGTCAGACGATGAAAGCAGAGCATCAACGACCGAGTGGATTGTTACAACCTTTGGAGATTCCCCAATGGAAATGGGAAGACATTGCTATGGATTTTGTAGTGGGATTGCCAAAGACGAGAGCGAATCATGATGCTATTTGGGTAATCATTGATAGATTGACTAAGTCGGCGCATTTTCTTCCGATTAATGAAAGGTATTCATTGGAAAAGTTAGTGAAGTTATACTTGGATGAGATAGTTACCAAACATGGAGTTCCTGTTTCTATAGTGTCGGATCGAGACCCGAGATTTAATTCCAGGTTCTGGACTAAATTCCAAGAGTGCCTAGGAACGAAATTGAATACGAGCACCGCTTATCATCCTCAGACGGATGGCCAAAGTGAGAGAACGATTCAGACCATAGAGGATATGTTGAGAGTCTGTGTTTTAGATTTTAAGGGTAATTGGGATGAGCACCTACCTTTGATTGAGTTCTCGTATAATAACAGCTACCATGCCAGTATAGGGATGCCACCTTATGAAGCTTTGTATGGACGAAAGTGTAGGTCACCATTGTACTGGGATGAGGTAGGAGAAACAAAAGTGTTAGGCTCTGAATTGGTTCAACAGACTAGAGATGCTATAGTGTTGATTCGGAAAAGATTGGAAGCAGCTCAAGATAGACAAAGAAAATACGCAGATTTGCATAGGAAAGACATGGACTTTGAGATAGGAGCTTTGGTGTTACTAAAAGTATCGCCTTGGAAAGGGTTAGTACGATTTGGTCAGAAGGGTAAACTTAGCCCTAGATTTATAGGACCCTTTGAGGTTTTGAAGAGAGTGGGAAATATCGCTTATGAGATAGCGTTACCACCGCAGTGGCAACACATTCATAATGTGTTCCATGTATCTATGTTGAAGCCTTATGTCCCTAATTCGAATCAAATTATAGAATATGAACCGATTGAGCTTCAACCAGATTTGTCCTATGTAGAACAACCAGTTCAGATCCTAGACCGTAAGGGACGAGTCCTTAGGAATAAATCAATTCCAATAGTAAAAGTTTTGTGGAGAAATCCTCGAGTAGAAGAGTCTACTTGGGAATTAGAGTCAGACATGCTTGATAAATATCCTCATTTGTTTAGATGAGTCAGATTCTGGGGACAAAATCTTTTTAAGGGGGAAGGAATATAACGACTCGTGTATTTTTATTTTTATTTTATACTTGGAAGTGTAATAAAAGTTTAAGTAAATAAATAAAAGGTGTGTATTGATTTTGGCAACGATTACTGATTGTTATTTAATTATTTATGACTTGTTAATATGTAGAATTGGAATTATGTGATTTATTTGCGAGTTATATGATTTTATTTCTCTTGTAAAAGTGATTTTATGATAATTTTAATTCCATAAATATTTGGGTTGTCTTTAAAATTGGTTTTCCAATTTTATAATTTCAATAATTATTTTTAGGACTTTATAAAATTTAGAAATCAATATTTTGTTAATTATTTATGTTTAAATGATTGTCTGAGTGTGTTAAATGCTAAAATCTATATTTAATTATGGGAATCTTTAAAAATTATGAAACTTATATTTTATTAAGTTCGTATTATTCTGAGAATTTTAGAATTATTTTGGGAATTATCGGAGTTAGTTTCACCCGTGCGTTGATTCGTGTAATTGATAAAAGCGGGTACAAACTGTATTTCAGAATTATTCTAAAATTTCAAAACCTACATTTTAATTAAGTTCGGGATACGTATAAAACTTTGAAGTGGTTTTAATAAATTTATGAAGTTGTTTTCTCGCGAACCCATTGCGTAAATAATAACTGCGGGGTGTTATAGACCCTGTTCGACTCGGTGTGGTGGTTATAAGGGAGTGACACGTATCCTAATTAGAAGATACGTGTCAGCAGCTGGTTTTGGGGGATTAAAAATATCATCTCTAATTTGTCTCTCTCTCGGGCCTCGGCTGTAACTCTCTTCGTTTCTCTTTGATTCTCTCTCGATTATTTCTGTTCTTCCTTCCTTCTTCCTCCTGATTCTTTGTTCGCCGGTTTCTTTCGGTTTTCCGGTGAGTTTCGGTTGTTTTAACTCCCAACTGTAGCTTCGATTTCTTCTGTTGGATGTATATATATATGCACCTGTGTGTATGTATATGTTTGTGCAGTGTTGCCTTAATTATTACAATGAATTCCGGTTGTCGCCGCGTAAATTCCGGCTAGGTGTCCGGAAGTGTGTGCGCGCGTCTGTGTTGTGTGTGTGTGCGTCTGTGTTGTGTGTGGTGTGTGGCGGCTTGGCCGTGTGTGGTGGCCGGGGTTTGGCCGTGTTCTGTGCTTCCATGTTTTGCTTGTTTTGGGCTCTGTTGGGCCTGTTCATTCGAGCCTTGGGTTCTTTGTTAGGCCTGACAGTTGGATTTGACTGTTGGGCCGAATTTTGTTGCAGTGGGCTGATTATTAAATTTTTAATTTCTATTTTCCTTTTTATGCAGGAATTATTTGATTAAAAATTCATGATATTAATAATTTCGTGCGGGAATTATGATTAATCGGTGAAATGCGCGATGGAAACCCGAAGTAACGGGTACCCACGAATTTTACCGCTGTCGGCGATGAGCCTCGGCGAGCCGACGGTGGACGGTGATGATGATGTTCTGAGTCCTAAATTCTATAAATAAATAAAATAAAATAATTATGTAAAATATGTTTGGATTTGAATAATTAATTTTTATTGGTGTTGGGTTGTACAGAATAATATTGTGGATGCTTGAAAATTGTTGATGTCGACTATAATCGACGGGTAGTCTTATAAATAAAGAATGTTGTGAATATGTTGTGTACTTGATGATTACCTAAACAAAACATCTAAGTAGATTTTGCTTAGTGAAATAAAGTAGCACTCGACGGATAAGAATTATAGTCCCGACGGATAACTCATTATAGTCCCGACGGATGATTAACTTATTATCCATCGAGTGAGTAGCTTATGTAATAATAAGTTTGTAGCACAGTGTTGTATGCACCTTTGTATAGAATCTGAAGTAGCATATAAGTCATGTTGACTTTAACTAGATATGCAGAATAGGTTGATTAACTGTACATAAGCAATGTCTTGTAATTCTGTATAAGTAAAATGAAGTCAAGTGCCAAAATAGCTACCAACGGATGATTAACAAAGCTTCGACGGATGATCAAATGACTATCAACGGATGTTTAACATAGCAGTCGACGGATGATCAATCAAGTCATCGACGGATGATCTGAAAGTCGACGGATGATCATATCAAGAATTCAAACATCAGTTGAACAGTGAAAGCTGACACACAGCCGTTGAGTTGGATATAAACACACTGTGGAAGCCCATTAACTGGGTAATAGAGGACGAAAAGCAGCAAAGATCAAGACTGTTAGACTTTATATTTGTTCAGTCTTTTTGACTTTGTAATCTTGGTAATATATAAACCAAGAGAGTAGCAAATAGAAAAATAATTGAGATAGCTAAGAAACAACAACAGAGAAATCTTTGTAAGCACTATCTTTAGCATTTCCTGTGTTCTTAGCAGTTCTATTTTGTGTAAGCAGCTGTGAGCATTTCTGCACATAGAGTCCTCTCGATATATTAAATATATCTCTGGTGGAATTGTTTAAATCCACCAGAAAGTTTTTAAAGACTCTTGTTTTTAATTACTTATGTTTTGATTCATTCAAGTTTACATTCCGCATTGTGCTAATCAAAACAAATATATCCATAATCGAGTTGAACATTTTTATTTCAAGAAAAAGGTTCAAGAATTCCATTCAACCCCCCTTTTGTAATTCTTGCTATATTGTTAAGGGACTAACAATTGGTATCAGAGCAAGCTCTTAATCTACAAAGAGTTTAAAGATCAAAACAATTCAGCAAGATGAAAAAGAAAGATGTTGGAGTCAAGATTCCTTTTCTTGATAAAGATAATTACCATCATTGGAAGGTAAAGATGCATCTTCATATGCTTTCTCAAGATGAGGCCTATGTGGACTGCATAGAAAGAGGCCCTCATGTTCCAATGAGAGCTGCAACAGGAAATGAACCATCTGTTCCAAAGCCAAGGCATGAATGGTCTGAACCTGATATGGAACAAGTCAGGAAAGATAAAAAGGCCATGAACATTCTGTTCAATGGTGTTGATGCAGACATGTTTGATAACATCATCAACTGCAAGACTGCCAAGGAAGTTTGGGACACAATACAGATAATCTGTGATGGTACTGAGCAAGTAAGAGAAAATAAAATGCAGCTCCTGATTAAGCAATATGAGCATTTTCACAATGAAGAAAGTGAGTCACTCACTAACATTTTTAGTAGATTCCAAAAGCTACTAAATGCTCTTAAATTACATGGAAGAGTCTATCAGACTAAAGAATCCAATCTGAAATTTCTCAGATCTCTTCCTAAGGAATGGAAACCAATGACAGTCTCATTGAGAAACTCACAAGATTATAAGGAGTTTACTTTGGAGAGACTGTATGGTATTCTGAAGACCTATGAGCTTGAGATAGAGCATGATGAAAGAATGGAGAGAGGAAAGAAGAAAGGAGGATCCATTGCACTAGTGGCTGAACTGGAAAAGGAGAAGGAAGTGAAGATGGAAGCTGTGGAATCAACTTCAAAGGCCTGTGAAAGCAAGGGTAAAGGGCTAGATGCAGAAAGTGAAGATTCATTGAGTCAAGATGACATGGAGGACATTGATGAGCACCTAGCATTCCTTTCAAGAAGATTTGCCAAGCTCAAGTTCAAGAAGAACTTTGGAGCTGCCAAGCCAAATAGAAACATGGTGGATAAATCAAAATTCAAGTGTTTCAAATGTGGCTTGGCAGGGCATTTTGCAAATGAGTGTAGAAAGTCAGATTCCAGTTAGAAAAGATTTGAGTCTGTGGATTATAAGCAAAAATACTTTGATCTACTCAAACAGAAGGAAAGGGCTTTTATTACACAAGAGAATGACTGGGCAACTGATGGTTTGGATGAAGATGAGGATGTCAGCTATGTCAATCTAGCCCTTATGGCCAAGTCTGATGAAACAGAGACAAGTTCCTCAAGCAATCAGGTAATCACTACAAACCTTGCACATTTATCTAAAGCTGAGTGTAATGATGCAATAAATGACATGTCTACAGAATTGTATCATTTGAGTGTTACACTTAAGTCCCTCACTAAAGAAAATGCTAAAATCAAAGAAAACAACTTGTTTTGAGTGATAGGAATAATGTGCTTGAGTCTCAGTTTGTTGAGTTAGAGAAACTAAAAATTGAGTGTAGAATTGCCAAGGAGGAATTAACTGAGTCCTTGAAAAAGGAAGAAATTTTAAAGAAGCAGCTCGATCGTGAACAGGAGGTGATTAAAGCATGGAAAACATCCAGAGATGTTCATGCTCAAATCACCAAGGTTCAAGGAATTGAGTCTTTTTGTGATGAAGCCTGGAAAAAGAATAAGGAGAAACTAGAACCTATTTTGGTAGATGGATTGCTGACAGATGTAGACTCGACGGATGATGAGGACTATCCGTCGGATAACAAAAAGTGTTATCCGTCGAATGATAAAAATCCTCATCCGTCGGCTGTGAGCAAACCCATTAGCAAAGCCAAATTAACCAAGCTAAATGAAAAGTATGGGTCTGTTTCCAAGAACTTTGTTTCAGGAGAGTCAAGTCAAGCCAAGAAAGGGAAGAAGGCTAATGTTGGTCACATGACTGTCAAACAGTTAAGTGACAGACTTGAAAAGATATAGGTAAAAATAGAGACTAAAGGAAAAACAATAGGAATGGTAAAGTAGGGATTAACAAACATAATAACTACACACCTGACAAATATGCTCCTAGAAAAATCTGTGTCAAGTGTGGTAGTGTAAATCATTTGTCTTTTAATTGCAAATCTTCCATGCCTACTCCCATGTCTGTTCAGCCTCAATTCTCTAACATGAATACCATGCCTCCCATGCCTGTAAATGCTATGCCTATACTGAACATGAATGCACAGTTTGCTAATATGCCATTTGCACCTAATCCATATTGTCACACCCCCCAACTTAAATAGCAAAATAGTTATAGTTATTACATCATTTTAATGAGTACTACACAACCAAAATCCAAGATCTTACAGTTTAGGGTTTGGAACAGCCCAAACACTATCAACTATTACATCTGATTACAAATACCGAGTCCTCACACAGCTATTATTACTTATTCTACCTGGGCTCGAACATAAGCATCCGCATCACAGGTCTTACGGGCAGTCTGCTTGAATCTAACCATGGCTGCTAGCTGTAATATCAGGGTAAAGCAAGAAGTGAGCCAAAAGCTCAACAAGTGCTAACAATACAACGCAAAGCATAAATCGAGATATACCTTTAGGAATGACAATGGATTGACATAATCAATGATAATCGAGAGATAAATCTTATGTGAGTTGGCATCATTTTGCTTGCATCAAAACAAATTTTAAAACCATTCTTAATCAAAATCATTTTATGACGCTACGGATTACAGCCGGTGATCAGCCGCGAAGTAATCCCGAACCTCGCTGGGTTCTAAAACATTATTGGGAATCCCTAGGCAACTTTTAAGCCTAATATAAGTGTGGAAAAGGACTCGCGTCTCAGTCCAGATCCACCATTCAAGAAAACATTTGTCCCCTTTGGGACTGAAAAATCCACGTTTTAATCATTTTAAAAACTGATGCCGATTATGACAAAATTTCTTTCGACTGTAATTATTTTTATCAAGGGATTATAGATCAACCTTGAAACACTGGAAATATGACTCTAAATCTCAGGGCCATGATCTACTAGACTTTACTATATTAGGGTAGTTGAGAGGTTTCCATAAACAAGAACTTAGACAGAAATTAAGCCAGGCTATTGGATAAGATGAAAGAGTAATGCCAAACTAGGCTTAAAGCAATGGTTGTAGACAAGGTATAGGTATTGGAACATCAAGAAGATAGGCATCACTGGTACAAATAGGATAAAGGTGTTAAAATATAAAGAAAGCGATCATCAGCTCAGTATATAACAGGGTATCAAGCTTTAGGGTAAGGATAGGGTTATCAAACAATCATGAATGTAATTAAGAAATGATTGGCTTTTAGGTATCAAGATAAAGTTTCTATCGAGGTTATTTCAAGAGTTGAATTCAAAGCATCAGGGTGCAACATCAAGATTTCTCAGGGATCAATAGCA